>NC_056729.1:1317879088-1318026588 GCF_019279795.1 Protopterus annectens
TGCATATTAATGGTGGTGCATACCTAAGGGAGGTCAGAACAACATGGATATTGAATCCGTGTAAGAACAATGGCACACCCACATACCTTTCACCCTGTTAACCTGACTGAAAGGGGTACAAGACAATTTATTTCACTAATTTGGATTTATTTCAATTTTTTTTGTTTTTACTTTTATGTGCTTGTTTACGCAGTACGTCACTTTATTCTGCTATGCTTAGTGCTGTGCACTCGTACATCAGACATGTGCCAGACATGTAAAAGTAGAAATCAGATGCATTCAGTTTCTATTTTTTTTTTTAGTTTTTATGTGCTTGTTTGTGTGATGGGCCACATTTTAGTTATGCTTCGCACTGCATGCTCATGCATTAGTCATACGCTAGACATCTAAAAATAGAAAATGGATACATTTAATTGTTGTAGATGTGTGGTGCTTAGCACCATGCAAATCCTTGCAGTGAAGTTGCTCTACACTTACAGTGGCACCATCGCAGTATATCTGAAGATACATGAGTTCTTCCCTTCACTATTCCAATGGCTAGATAGGTTGAGTCATGACCTACAGTGCAGTAGGTCCAAGCTTTGAGTCCTGGGCAGTAATATGTTTTACATATACTGCTGTGAAACTGTGAGGTCACTGAAACATTGGTTCACTTTAAATTAATTTATTATTAAATTCTGAAAACATGCATGATGCTAAGCTTTGCTTAAACATGGGTAACAGTCTTTTCATGTTTGTGCATTGCTAAGCTTTGCTTAAAGATGGGTTGTGTGAGTTTGCACAATGCTATGCAACGTGTTGCATTTTTGAAAGTTACAGTATGACACACAATAGTGGTAATGCATCCTATTTAAAAAGCAATAAGCGAGAGTTGCACAGTATTCCTTGGAGTCTGATCTTGAGTGGGGCTATAGCTTTTGTGGGGGATGTGTGTGCCTTAGGGCATAACGTTGGGGTGTGCAGGAGACTAGGGTTTTTACTGGACTCCTGGTAGAGCACTATGGACCCTGGCTGCTGCAGGGCAGCTATCAGGGATCAGAATGCAAATCTGAGGCCTGGGATAGTTTGGTCAGGGACTTGACCAGTGCAACTGGTATCATCCGACACTGGTGAGCAGTGTCATCACCATTATGACAACCTCTATTGATGGAAGAGGGGTACCTTGGATCAGTGGATCCAACAGGCACAGGTGGGGAATACCCCACAGATATGTAAGTATGCTTTCTAGTAATTTATAAATATCCAAGTTGAATCTGTGCAAATTCCCTCTCTTACCATAGCTGCAGAAGAGAGGGCTTACAACATGCGGTCCCTTGCAAGTTGCTTGGCCAGGATGAGGCAAGTGCATGGTATGTAAGAAAATTAATAAAGTGATAAATGAATACATAACTTAATAATGAAATAAATATAGATATTGCAGTCTTAATAGCCATGTATGAAATACCTGGGACATCACAGACTTTCATTAATGTGTCAGTGCCTATCTGAACTGATAAAGTAAGTTAACACAAGTAATCATGCGGTACTGTGTAGCATATCTTCCCACCATTAATTAATCTTGTGGAATACCCCAGATTAAGAGTCAATGTTCTGGTCTGCTCGTTGTCTGAAATATAGATTATAGTTTGCAGTCAATGACTGAGCAGAATAAACACGTAAGTTAACAGAAGTCCGAGACAGCTATCCATGTGTGTAAATGCAAGATTTGAAACATCATAAATAAATAAACTGTAAAGGAGACAGTGCTCTGATAATTTATTTTTTCAAATAAAACGTTCAGTATTACTGTAGTCATTACTTTTGGGTTCTAATCCCACATCAGCCAACTGGGAAATTGTGCAATTTTTAATACCGTTTTAACATTTCATTAATAAAACATAACCATGCTTGCGTGTGAAATGAACACCCACAGACCTAGGTCATGACTGTCCAGCCATACCTCTCAAATGTCCCGAATTACTCAGTTATTACCAAGTTTTGGGGCCCAAATAATGGGGTGCCATGATTACCGAGTGGCACCCCTTCATTTCCGAGTTTTTCTCGGATATTTTTTATTTTTATTTTTTTTTCTGTTTTTGAGCTAATGTCATCACATGCATGATGACATCAGCTCCGTCGATGGTTCCAGCCTGTCGGAATTGAGCTTGCATTCCAGGCCTGGCTGTTCAAATGGTGAGCGGGGAAACATTATCTTTTGGCTGCAGCCTGCACTCAATTATTGTGAGCCATTATGATTAAACACTGTTTGTATAGTCACAACACCTGAAAGACGTGTTAAGAATGATTGTTTGGCAATATCTCTACAAAGAAATTATAATGCAATTGTGATACGGAGCTCTGGACTTACTGCTGCATTTTCTCGGATTTCTGACTGGCTCCTGGCTTGACATGACTGCTGCGACATTTGAAAGGGTAGGTTGGGTTCTTAATTTCAGAAGGGGGTGTGCCTGTGTTAACGCACGCGAGGACAGTTTATTTTTCTTAACAAGAAATAGAAACATAAAGGAAAAATAGACATAACCCAAACAAATGTAATTAATAACATAAAAGAAAAGAATAATGAGTAATGGAAACAAATTGAAAATAATATAATGAGGAGCACAACAATAATTATTGTAAACGAAAGTTTTTTAATGGCAAAGCAATATTAAATTATACATAACTTCCACATAAGAGGTAATAACAAATAATATTATAAAAGCAAATAATAATAGTAAGTATATTTAACAGAAGAGAAGGGGTAGGGTAAGAGAAGAAAGGAGAACATTAGTAACTTCACAAATACTCTAAGTAAACATATAACTACTTACTTTTAGATATGTTAGATTTTATTTGTGAGACCACTGACTGCTATGACATTTATTATTTGAAATACTACTTTGTTCTTTACACACACACTATAGTTCATATCACATTGCATTCAGCAATCATTCAATGTTGCTTATATTGTGTATATGTTGTTCCATGTACGTACCTCTCAACGTCTTAGCACGGGATATTATGTGTTAAGCCTTACATAATGGTGGTACAAAGGCACAACAACAGGGAACATACTTACATAGTGTGCTCTTACAATAGTGTCAAGGTGTTCTGATAACAGAGTTGCCATTTTGAGAGATGTATAATATCTGCAATTCAGAGGAATTACATTTTTTTCTGACATTGATCAGTAATGTGATAGAAACTGGACAGCAAAACAAGATCATATACCAATCAGACCAGACGTATGGGGCAATATTCAATACATTCTGCATAAATCATGACAGTTGAGAGGTATGTCATGTGCAGTGATTACCCTTGACAGCTGGACACATACCTCTCAACCTAGCAGGAGTGGCTATGAGGGCCAGTTGTGCCCTAATTTTTGCAGATATAGTTGTATCAGTCAGGGAAAAACAATTTGTACATAACAGTATATATCATAAATACTGGAATTTGTACACCAGATTTTTGGATGACATTTGTATCTTTTGGGTGGGGGGTTTACAACTTTTTGAGGAGTTTATTCAATACTCAACCACCCATTTCTTCAAGTTTACTTATCTAGTTGCCCATGACAGTGTAAACTACCTGGACATCTCCTTAAGTAAATTTGAACAAGGTTTCAAGTCTACCATATACAGAAAGACTACTTTTTCCAATACACATATCGATTTCTCAAGTGCCCACCCTTTTTTTTTCAAAAGAAGGGAATTGTGAAAAGCCAGTTGTATGAGATCAATGGATGCTGATTATGAACAGGAATGTACAAAATTGAAATGTATGTTCATGGAACGTGGTTATCCCAGTGATTTAGTATATAATATCTACACTGAAGTTACACAGGGCAGGAATGATAAATATAAGCCCATTTTGGGTGGAGGATCAGAGTTTAATGACCAGCACGGCTATTTAACTAATAACAACACGGGATATAATAGAGCATTCACAACTAATTTTAGTGGTAGTACATATTTAATAAAAAATATAGTAGAAAAGGAGTATAAAAAATTCTCGGAATTCACAGATTTGCCAAATTTAAAGAATAAACCTATAAAAGTAGTATTTAGAAAAGGACAAAACATCAAAAATTTGCTAGAAAAAGCTAACTGTGGGAATATTTTTTCACAAAAAAGGAAAGGGACATACAAGTATAATGCATTGTAATCAGTGCCCTTACATTATACCAGAAGAACAAGTACTGGTTGCCTCGAGGCATAAAGTTTTACATCCCCACAGTTATTCACCTGGTTTGCTGTAACGGTTGTGAAAGTTTCTGCATGTGCAAAACTGAGGGGCAACTTAAGCGTAGAATATACTAACACATGAATAGTATAAATAACAAGAATAATCACAACGCTTTATATAGACATTCCCTGATATGCCCTAATGCAAGTTTTTGTTTCTTTGCAATTGAGACAGTCCAAAAAGACCCCAGGGGCAGACCTTGGGAATCGAAACTGGCATGCAGAGAAACTTACTGGCAAATCTTCCTGGAGGCTAATAAACCTCCAGGTTTAAATGATAGCATTTCCCTTACACCACTGTTAAAACTTAGATTAGCTAAATTGTAGCAATTGTTATTGGTTACACTATCAGTTTATCAATTGTTTTTAATATGTATGAATTTAGAAATTGTTTTGTAATTTAAACTTTAAATAATCATGTAATAAGTTAATGTTTATATTTTTATATGACTTTTTAACATTCATTCTACTGTTTTTAAGTCAATTGTTTATCAAAATCTATTAACATGTCATTTATTTAATTATTAAAGTTAATTGTTTAATTATAGAGGGGAGGTTCTACAATTTGTGCATATATATTGGTTAATGATTCAACATAAGACGTATCTGAAGAAGTCTGACATTTATTCGGACAAAAATCTTTTTTTTTTCATTTTTGTCTGCGTTAATATCATTACAGCAAGGAGTCTGTTTTTAACCGTCATGAGTAGTTTGGTGTTCCTTCCTTTGTCCAGCAGTTGGTTTTCAATATGTCACTGTTGCTACAAACCTAGTTGCATCCACACCCTTTGTATGTTTGGCACACTGTTGAATATGAGATGTGTAATCAAGTGGTGAATACTGATTGCTTTCCTTTACTGCTGTATGTATACATAGTTTACTCATATGTATGTGATCCTTACATGTGTCCGCATGCCTTTGTATTTCAGGAAACATCATGCATGCACGTCACAGGCCACCATTTTTTGAGGTGGAAAATGACCTCATCATTGAGGTTTTGTGACAGCATTACCAGGTCATGCTGTCCCAAGGGAGGGCAAATAGGTCCGAACGTGCAGCCCTGTGGAAAGAACTGATGCATAACATCAATGCTGTGGGTCACCAAAATCTTCCCTATGAGCAGGTACGACACCATGCCACAGATATAAATGTAGCAAAGAGACATGCAGCTGATGTGGCCAGGGATTGTTGGGTCAGTGGTGGTGGCCCTGCAGCAGAACCTCCTCTCACAGCCACAAAAGAATTCCTGGCAAACCTTGCTACACAGGACAGCTCCCAGGCATCCATCAGTCAATATGTTGTGGATGTGGGTACCACCTATTCCTCTCAAGAGGAGCTTCCAGGTATGCTTAGTTAGATCATCAGTAGAATACTATTGCATTCATCCTGTCAAGGTGTATCTAGTTTTACATGTATCAGGTGTTTTTTTTTTTTTTTTTTTTTTGGGGGGGGGGGGTAAGTAAGCTGCAGTTTTAAGCTCATGTAGAGATTGTCAGCCACATACCTTTTAACATAGCAGTTACTGCAGATATGAGATATTTAGATGTATTACCCCCTGTTATAATTTAACATGTGGTGCTGTTGCCATTACCTGTCCCTCAATTTTTTTCAGGACAGTCAGAAATTGGAAGAGGCCATGCTTCTGCTGCTGATAAGCAGACAAATATTTCATCAGAGGTGTAGATATGGTTCAATGCATTAGCTAAAGTGCCATCCCAAGCCTGCTGCCTGGATTGATGTACTGACTGCATGGCTGTCAACTGTAAAGATATTTGCAGAATGTCCACAGTTTAGACACATACCTCTGCCTTGTAGGATTGTCAGAACATTACTGATTGCCATAACTGTCAACTGTGTAGATTTTTGCAGAATGTCCACAGTGTTCCTAATTTATTTTTTTTCTCATGCATTTCTTGTTTACTGAATAATTATTTCCAAATAATTGCATATTGGGGTTAGAAAGTAATGTGCACATGCCCTACTCTGTGAGTGTTGGGAGGTATACAAGTCAGTAATAGTGACAGCAGTGTATACAACTTAAGCTATATTGTACCATAGTACCGCAGAGCATAGTAGTACAGGTATTAACGTATTGATTTTTTTTTTTACCACAAGTGACCAGGGAGGTTGGTCTTTGTCACCTACACCACCTGATGTCAGTGTCTCTTTAGACTCTGATGATGACTGTGGCCAAATTGAGGCACAGCTGGGGGTTGCAGGGGATGAATCAGACACAGAGGTTGACATCCCTCATCCACCCTTATTATCACCATACACAGCCAGTATGCTGATGCGTACCCAGTCCCCCTGAAGCCACAGATATTGGACAGTCAGAAGGTTGGGATGTTGAACAGGGAAGTATGGCTACTGTGGCTTCATTGACTGTTGACACTGGCCATGGCCAAACTGTTGGCGAGGTTCCACACAGGCAGATTGATAGGGGTGCTCATAGGAGGGCTGCTGTCCCTCCACCACCTGTTGTATGTGTCTCATCATGTGTCACTCATCATATTTTTAGGGCTGTCATGGAGGCACAGGCACATTCAGAAAGGAACTCCTGACAAATGTTCAGGGTTATGGATGCAGCACTGTCTGTCATCTTTGACTGCCTCCACCGTGTTGTTGATATCCTGGATCAGTTGACTGACACAGTGGAAAGAGGTAGGCCTGAGACAGATTGCACATTATCTATCTTGAAATACACATTGTCTGTGATGGAATGTCTGATTGGAGTTGAGCATCAGCCTCATGGAAGTAGGGCAGCAACTACATCTGCTGAGAGTCAACATGACCATGCACAATCATGCTCTTGTAGTGGCAATAAATCCAGCACTCCACAGGGGAGGGTGCTGTCCACACTAAGACATAGCAGGTCATTGGCTCATGGTCCTGGGTATTCCCATGGAGCACACATGACCATCAGACATCAGTCATCCTCAGGTAGTAGCACAGCATCTGACCTTGGGCATGGAGGTGCCAGTGCAAATCCTGGCAGACCCAGTTCTCATGTTCAGGGGTTGAGACAATGAACTGTCAACTCTACCATGTGCAGCTTACAGGTCATAGGTAGGTACTAGGATATTGGCCCTAAGGCCTATATAAGTCTAGCCAAAAAGGTACCCTGGCTTTCGCCACCCAAAAATTTTATTTTCCTGTGCCCCTGTTGAGCAGATCCACAGAAGTGATCCTCGGGGTGAATTTCCTATCTCCCATACAGTCATCAAGATTTTTTTGAAGAGTGCTAATGAGCAGTTTTGTTTCATATAGATAGGTAGTTTGTTCCAGAGTATGGGAAGCTTCTGGGACAGGAATCTATTCCTCCAGTATGTTCTGTTTATTGTGGTGACAAGGTTTAGGTCCCTATAGTATGTAACTCAGAGGAATTAGGATTTCTTTAAGTGGAGCATGTCCAACAGCTCTGGGATTGACATGGCTATGTATGTTAGGCAGAGACCACCTCTGAGTAGGCAATATGTGACGGAGTAAAGTTGGAGTTTTTTTGAGACGGTTTGCATAGGGCATCTGTTTGAGGCCAGTAATCCTCTTTGTGAGGTATTTCTGCAGCCTTTCCAGTTGTTGTAGATGTCTTGTGCGGTACATACCAAAAGGAGCGCTGTATTCTATAATGGGTCTAATGAGTTACAAGTAGAGGGGAACAATGACCTCTTTTTTCCTAGATGAGAAACCTTTTGTGATGAGGTGTGCCACATAGAAGGATTTCCTAACTACTGTGGCGATGTGATTATCAAATGAGAGACTACTGTCCACCTGTGTCCCCAGGTCTCTTATCACACTTTTGGTGTTAAATACACTACCGCCTATGTGGTAGTTCATGGGTACAGAGTTTTTACCAAAAGGGATGACAATGAACTTTTTGGCATTGAGCTTGAGGCCATGGCTTTGACACCTTGCATCTGTCTCAGTGTCTTTTGTAAGATGTCCACATCATTAGGAGTTTTGATTGTGGCTCCTAGTTTGCAGTCATCTGCAAACTTCATTAGACAAAGACCTTCCATGTTAGGCTGTACTTCAGAGAAGTAGATACCAAACAGGGAAGACACAGGACTGAACAATGTAGTACTCCACTTGTCACTGGTCTGAAGTTGGATTTGGAGTCTGCTACTTTCACAGTGTGGATTCTGTAAGTGAGGCAGTTGGCAACCCATCTTGTGACATAGCGATTTATACCTAGTTTAGTGAGTTTATCTATAACTCCAGAGTGGGGGATGATGTTGAAAGCCTTGGTGAGATCTAGATTGGCTGTGTGAACCACCTCATTCTCATGTATGGCTTTGATGACCGCGTCAAAGAAGTCTATCAGGTTTAGGAGACATGATCTGCCTTTTACAAACCTGAACTGGGTGGGGTCCAGTGTTTGGAGATTACCAATGTCATTATTTATAAGTTCCATGATGATATATTCCATAGCCTTGCAAACCAGGCTTGTCAGGCTAACATACAGACATGTACGGCTAGCACTGAGCCTGGCTGTGTTCATGCAGACACTCACAGACAACTGTCACATTGAGGGCACCTACAAACACATATGCAACATTTCTGTGGTCCTTCTTGCCTACTCCCCTTCCTGACTCTTACATACTTTTGCCAACCTATTAGGTCATCCAGGCCTCCTGCACCCATACACAGCACCCTGTGCATGTGATGATAACTGTGCCACATCCCTATCATCTTTCTCATGGATGCAGGCACATAAAGCTATGTGTTTGATGCACAGGGTGACTATATACATTAGTATGAATTCCTTTCATCCATTGGTGCTGTTGACATGCTACTTGTACTGGTCATTTACAGATATTGTACTTTGCCATTTATAATGTGCATAGCATAATAATTTGTGTACATTATGATGGATGCTGTTATAAGGGATGTGGAGTCACACAATGAAATATGTTTCATGGAAATGTTTATGTTTCACTTTCAGGATTGTTTAGTACACACCTATGGGTACACATTTACAATCAACCCATCAGCATGCCCTTTACCCCCATTCAGGTTGTCTGCTAGACAGCCGCAGTGACCACTATCCCACTTATTTAGTCAGAAAAAGAACAAACCCAACTAAACAACCTATTCTACTACAGATAAGAAACAAAAAACAACTCAACCCCAACGAACTTGTAGAAATACTTAAAAGCTGTAATTGGACGCCATTAAAACATCTTTCACTACTAGAAGCCATTAATTACTTCAGCACTACCTTTCGCTCCATTCTAAACTCTCAAGCACCCATTAGATACATATGTGTTAAGTCTACCTATCCCCCTTGGCTAAAAAAGAAACACTAAACCTTCTCAGACTTAGGGATAAGGCTTGGTCTACCTGGAAATCAAATAAATTCCAACTTATATGGCAAACTTATAAGAAGCATAAAAACAAAGTGAAAAAATAAATAAAAATAGATAAAGTTGACTACTACACCGAAATACAAACCCTGCACCACAAAAATCCACAAAAATTCTGGTCCACTATAAACAATATCCTTCAACCAGGAGCACCCCCAACCCCCACCAATACCAACAACTCAGACAATATTGCTACTCAGTTTAAGAAATATTTTACAGAAACCATACTAGGACTGTTCAAAATTCAGACTCCCTCAACAACCAAACCCCTAATCCCCACAACAAACACTTCACCACTATTCTTTCTCCAATCAGTAGCAACTGACATTATCAAAAGACTGCTGAAAAAAATGAAAACCCACCAAACTAGCTGCAGACAGTCTACCTGCTGAATACTTAGAGATAACAGGAGAAGTTATAGCATACCCCATTTCACTACTAATCAATAGATCCATAACTGAACACCAGGTCCTTCTAATCTGGAAAACCTCATATATCATTCCCTTACACAAAGACGGCCCATCAATGGAACTAAATAACTATAGACCATTTGCAATACTGTCTCCATTATCAAAAAGTCTTGAAAGAGTAGTTCATAAGCAAGTTACTGACTACCTTCATACTAAAAATCTCCTAACTAATACCCAGCATGGATTCAGACCATACCATAGCACAACCACTGCACTAATGTCTTTCACTAACACTGTCAACTTCCATAGGACCAATAACAACTATGTGTCTTCTATCTCCCTAGACCTGTCAAAAGCCTTTGACATGGTCTCTCATACTAAACTACTAAATACCCGCACTGACCTTCATTTCTCAAACACCACACCTGCATGGTTCCAAGATTACCTCATAGGATGGCAGGAAGCAGTCTCTGGGCAAATAACTCTATCACCTCTACTACCAGTCACTACTGGAGTGCCTTAAGGTTCTGTCTTAGGCCCACTTCTATTCTCTATATTTACTAACAAACTCCATCTAGTAACCACTTATGCATCAGTCATCCAATATGCAGAGGACTCCACAGTGATCTGCTCTGCACCCTCTCTGTTGGATCTTCAGACCCTAACTCAAAAAGCCTTTCATGAAGTAGAGTCCTGGCTCACAAACGCTAACCTAATCCTAAACCCTAAAAAAAAAACAAATTAATGTTCTTCCTCCCTAATAAAACTGCTCCCCACTCTAGCACCTTCTTCATCGCCTCAGTTAGCAATACCATCTTCACCCCATCTCCACACACTAAACTGTTATGTGTAGAAATCGACTGCAAACTTAAATTTGATATTCTCATTTCCCAAACAGTGAAAAAGATACATACAAAAGTAGGTACTTTATACTTTATTTATTTATTTATTTACATCTGTTGACCGGGAAAATCCGACTGGACACAGGTCTTTTTTCAGGGGAGGCCCAGGGAGAAAAGCTCTACAATAAAAACAACAATTAATAACAACAATTAATTACAAGTTACAAGAAGTATAGGTAGGTTTTGTTTAAAAATAGTAGTAAAACGTTATAGTTCAAAATGAAATTAAGTATTTAGCTAAATGGTACAACACCTATATCATTGGTGCCATAAAGACTAGCAGGTATTTTAATAGCTGAGCTATCAGCTATTACCCTTGAATAACAGTGGCTAAGATTACAGTTGAGATATAGGTTTACAAGCAATGTATTTGGCTGCAATCTGAGGTAGTTAGAGGGGTGGAAGAAAGGGATTAGAGAGGCTGGGGTAGAGATGTTAGAGAGGTTTGTTACAGGGGTATTCACAGTGCTCTTTTAGATGAAATTTTAGAGCATCTTTGAAGTTAGTATGTGATGACACAGGAGTTATAGTGTGAGGAAGGGTATTCCATAATTTTGCTATGGAGTAGGAGAACATAGCTTCTCCAGCAGAGTTCCTGGTTCTAGTATACAGGAATAAAGACTACTTTACCAAAAATACCAAAACAACTATTGCCCAAACATATTTAATGGGTTCCTATTAGAACTCTGAACGCTTGAAATGTCGAATGTCATATGGTCAACACCATATGATCGACATTTCAAGAGTTTGAAGGTTAAACGTAACAAAGCTATTCGGTGCAGAATGGGAGAATTTCAGTTTTCTGCACTGAAGTGCGATCTCAGAGTTGGTATATTTAAGTAGGGGGTGTGCAGGGGGGCAAGCCATCACGGTAATTTTTTTTTTTTTTTATTATATATTCGAACTTTTAAACTTCGATCATATGTTGTCCAGCATATGGGATTTATAAAATAGACCCTATTTCATATCCACCTTATTATATGCAGCCCCCATTCTCACTAATCTCAAGAAATCTGAACTACAGAAACTTGAATCCTGATATAATAAAATTGCAAGATATGCCACAAATTCACCAACTAGATCACACCACTTCCTTGCACTCAAGCAACTCAACTGGCAAGAACTTCCCATCTCCTACACTATACACAAATGGCCCACCAACTCCACTCAGATCCAGACAAAATACCATCCTTACAAACCCTATGTTACCAATAGACCACTACGTTCTTCCAACAAACAACAAATAAAAACATACTTATCCAGAAACCAAGCAGGGGATTCCCTATTTGCTAACTACATAGGTAAAATCTGGAATGAACTGCCAGTAAACATTGCCTACACAACATCCTTACCTGTATTCATAACTAGTCTAAAACAACACTTCTTAGCAAGTCGCTTTGCCCATGCTCCACCCTCAGTTGACAGATAGCAACTCACTCTCAACTGTCTCCTCTACAAATTTTCCTAGCTAATTAAACACACAGAAACTGTGAATTTTAACATCATAATATAACCTACCTTCTAATCATCTACTTTTATTCATCACTGCCTAAATACTACTGACACACACGTTGGGATCTTACTTAAACTACAATCTTTTCACTCTCTTACTATCTATATCTTCTTATGCCTGCATAAAATTCCTCTAATGTACTATTGGATGGTATAAGTCATGTGAGCATAGCACACTGTATACCAATGTACTACAATCTACTGTTTTCTAGTCCTTCACTAACTTATATGTCACATTTAAGTTATGTAATATGACTACTGCCTATAGTACTTTGATATGTCTTACCTCCATAGTTGGATGTTATTCATATTTGTTATATGTTTGTATTAACTGGAGCTTTTCTCCCCAGGGCTCCACTGAAAAAGGACATTCCAGGTAAGCAAATGTAAAATAAAACAAAATAAATAAATAAATAAAATCAGAGCCCGGGAATGAATGTTTGCACAGAAGACAAATGTCATCAGAAAGGTAATACAGCATAGGTTCATGGGTTCATAGGTTCATAGGTGTTTCCTAGGTTAATGAACACAATGGCTTCTTTAAGCCCAGTCATGCATCCCAAATCTCTGACAAGATCTGACACCCTTCATAAGTGTAAGCAGGGTTTTGGGAGATGAAGCAATTACAAGCAGGGGCCTGGGAGGTGAACCATTTACAGTTTCCCCGTGTCCATTACAGACCAAACCAGGGATGATTGTCCTGTTCCCCTTCCAATTGTTAACTTGCACTTGATTTGTGTTAGAGCAGAACTCTGCTTCACATGACTGGGGAGCCTGCTCCATATAGGGTGTAGTCTCTGCAATACATACCTGTCTGTTCAGTGTGTCTTTTTTATACCACAGGCAAGTTGTGACTGTAGAATGGGTAATTCTGGTGCTGGTTGTTTCATGGACTTGTAGGAGGTCCACAGTAGGGTCTGACAATGCTCTGAATGGCAGGCATATATCTCCCCTCCAAAGCCTGTAGGAAAAAGAATACAGGGATAGGGTCTTGATGCAGTCTGCATAGGACATTTAACTTACGTCTCGTATTTGTTTAGTGATGAACCTCTGTGGATGTTCCAATTCACAGCAAGAAATTGACAAAACCAAACTGGGTTTAGTCCAGTGTCTGGGTTTGGTCCAGAGCCAGCCCCTCCTACAGATCATTTGTGTCAGTGTGGGATTCAATGACAGCTCCTAATTTGCAATCATCTGCAAATTTAATCAGCCAGAGACCACTGACAGTGGCCTTGACTTCAGAGAAGTAAATGCCAAAAAGGAGTGGTCCGAGGAATGACTCATGAGGGAGTCCACTTGTGACTGGCCTCTTTGTAGAGGTAGAATCCCCAGTGCTAACTTCCTGGGTCCTGTCTGTGAACCACTTGGCTATCCACTGGCTGACATATTAGTTTGTACGTAACCTTTTGAGTCTGTCAACAATGCCTAATGGAGGTATAGTGTCAAATGCCTTGTCAGGCTAAGGTAGGCAGTGTGAACCATTTTTCCCTCATCTATTGATTTGGTTACTTTCTCAAATAGGCCCACCAGCTTGGGTAGGCATGACCTGCCCTTGACAAAACCAAATTGGGTTTGGTCTAGTGTCTGGAGGTGTACTACATCTCTGTTGATCATTTCCATGATAATTCTTTCCATGGCTTTATAGATCAGACTAGTGAGACATCTGGGTCTGTAGACTCCAGGGTCTGTAGATGGCCCACCTTTGTGCAGTGGGATGAATGTTGCTGTTCTCCATTCATGAGGTATGATGCTTGTTTGGTGGCTAAAGTGAAATAGTAATTCCAGAGGCCATGGCAGGTCATGTTTCATGCTATTTAGAAGGCATGCTGGTATACTGCCTGGTCCCATTGATGCAGTGTACTTGGTCTTAGAGATAACATTAAGGACCTGTTCCCTAGTGATAGTAATTATATTTGATGGTATTTCCTGAAGGAAGGTTGAGGGAGGGGGAGAGGAGTAAAGTTGAGGCTGAATTTATCAGCCAGGATGTTTACTATATCTTCTGCCTCATTATAGGTGCTTCCATTTACAATGAGATCTGCACACAATTGAGTTTTGCCTTTGAGGTTGCAGACATAGCTAAATTATGATATGTGGTTGTCCTTGGCCTGGGAGCCCAAACTTAACTCAAGTTTGAATTTGGTAGACTTCATTTGTCCTCTGATTTTTTTGTTTACTTTGATGAGAATGCTTTTGTCCTGCTATGTGCTGCACCTTCTAAGTGTTGCCGTGAGTTTCTTCCTTCTGTTATACAGCCTATTTATTTAGTGATTCCACAACGGTGGCTTAATTTTGAGTTAGTTCTGTACTCCTCCCTGGTGAGTGCGTCTGCCACTATGCAGCTATTAACATGCTCACACAGGGTTTCTGTGAACACTTCTGCATAAGCTATAGTGTTCTCAGTATTTATAGGGGCTTGAAATTTAGCCTGATTATCACCTAATAGCTGGAGGTTAGCCTTAGAGTAGTTCCTGAATATTCCATGCTTAGCTGGGGGTCCATGTTTTATTTTTACTTCAAAGGAGACAAATTTGTGTTTGGACCTTACCAGGGAAGACATTACAGTCAGAAGTGTGCCTGATTCTCCCATACTGGTGAGGACCAGATCCATTATGTTTGCACCCCTGTGTACAGGCTATCTGGTCCAGGGAGTTTGTGTTTACCAAATCCAGGAATCTTTATGCCTGTATGTTTAGTGTCGTATAGGATTCACAATTAATAGTAGGATAATAAAAGTCGCTCATGAATATGGTATTGGGTTGGATGGTTAGTGTTTCTAATAAGTTTAAATACATGGTATTTGGTTTCCTGGGTCATCGAAGGGGGCCTATAGCTTGCATGGAAGTAGTACTGGATTTTGCCTATTGTGATTTGAACAAGGAGCAGCTTGTCCTGTTTGCCCTGCCTTGAAGTATCTTTAGTTTTGATGTACATAGAGACACCTCCACATTTAGTCCCTGCCTGTGAAGTAGCTGGTCTAAATGTGTAGAAGGCATAATAACCTTGCACTATTGATCTGCTCTCTGTGGCTGTAAGCAATGTGTCAGTGACTGCACAGGTGTCTTCTGAGAGCTCAAATGTGTCTTTCTAAATATAGTTTAGGGAGGTATGTCATAGGTAATGTACTCCCACATGGACTATGACTGAGTCATATTATAGGATCATAGGAAGTTACTAGGCTAATTGTCCTAGGGCCCTTATAAGCATAATCAAGTTCTACCCTTATTTCCTTGATCAACATTAATTACTCCTCTCAAAGAGGGACACAGATGGAACCCCTGGGGTGAATTTACAGTTACGCATCACATCATCCACATCACATTTGAAAAGGAACAATGAGGTGCTCTGTTTGGCATGAAGTGGGAGCCCATTCCAAAGGTGTGGTAACCTCTGAGAGACAAATCTGACCTTCCAATATGTTCTGTTACTGTCTCATACCAGGTTAAGGACTTTAGAGTGAGTAACCCCTGTACCATTTGATTTGAGGATATGCAGCATTTCCAATAAAGCAGGATCAAATATCACCTTATATGCTAGGCATAGATCACCTCTAAGTATTCTGTATGAAACAGAATAAAGTGACAGTGATTTCAGATGATCCATATAGGACAGATGCTGAAGACCTTGAATTATCCTTGTGTGGAAACTTTGTGGTCTCTCCAATTGCTGCAGGTGCTTGGAAAGGTGCATTGTATTCCATTTTTGGTCTGATAAGGGGAGAGTACAGAGAGGTTATAACTTCTTTTATTTTCTTGATGCAATGGACTTACTTATAAGATGAGCAATATAGAATGCCCTTCTTACTGCTGTGGAGAAACGGTGATCAAAAGTAAGGTTACTGTCAATCTGTGTGCCCAGGTCTCTCACCAGTGCAAGATGAGAGAGATGATAATATATATTTTTTGCATTGAGGTTAAGGCCCATGACTTTTGCATCAGTCATATGCATGTGTAAGATCCGCTTGTAGGATGTTGACATTATTTGGAGATTCTATGACTGCTCACAGCTTGCAGTCATCGGCAAACATTGACAGCCACAGACCTTTAGTTTTAGCTTGTACTTTGGAGAACTGGATTCCAAACAGTGGAGGTGCCAGGGCAGATCTCTGTGGAATACTGCTGGTTACATATCTACTGTTGGAGGTGGATTCCTTCATTTTGACTATATGGGTTTTATCAGTGAGCCAGTTAGTGACCCATCTAATAATATAAGGGTTGATACCTAGCTAGGTGGGTTTTTCAGTGATGCCTGAGTGGGGAATAGTGTCAAATGGCTTGGCTAAGTCAAGGTAGGCTGTATGCACAGATTTCCCCTCATTCACAGCCTTGATGACTGTCTCAAAGAAATTCACAATGTTTCACAGGTATGATCTCCCTTTGACAAATCCAAACTGAGTAGGGGCAACTGTTTGGAGCTTACTTATATCTTTGTTGATAAAGTTCATGATGAGTCACTCCATGGCCTTTCAGATAAGCCTAGTCAGGCTAATAGGTCTGTAGTTCTCAGGGTCAGTGGAAGCACTACCTTTGTATAAGGGAATAATGGTGGCCATTTACTATTCATCTGGGATGTAGCCAGTGTTTAGACTATGACTGAAAAGAGTACCCAATGGTTTTGCTAATTCTTGTTGGAGCCCATGAAGGATGCTACCTGGAATGTTATTAGGTCTCATAGATGCTGTGTTGTTTGGCCTTAGAGAGGACATTTACAACTCACTCTTTAGAGATACAAGGTAGGGGACATGTGGTAGGGATATCATGGGGTATGTGTGGCTGGCACAGGGGAGTAAAGTTTTCCACAGGCTCAGTATATGTAGTATCATTAACTACCCGTTTTTCACAAATCTGGGCTTGTCCTTTTAGGTAACATATGTAACTAAAGAATGCCTTATAGTTGGAGTCATAGTTTGCTTTTGAGGACTTTGCAAGAAGTCTTATTGGCCTGTTTAAGGTGAGTAGGGAGTGTTTCCAGTTTAAGGCTCATTCCATCTTACTCTTAGATAGCAATTTCTTCCTCTTATTGTAAAGCTTATTAATGGCAGTTGTTCACCAATTGTTTACTGTTCCTTGCAGAGCTGGTTTTGGTCCTTTCAGGTACGTCCAAGTCAATGCAGTTGAACAGGTGTATGTATAAAGCACTGGTGTAGAACTAAGCATAGTTGACAGTTCCATCTAGGAGGGAGGTGCAGTACAGCTATTTATACCATGCTGTAAGAGGTAATGATGTGCTTTGGAGAAGTGTTTTCGTTGCCTTTGCTGTTGTGGTGGTGGTGTGATAGTTACTTAGAATGAGACTGATTTGTTGTCAGATCTCACTAGGGAAGACCTCACAGTGTGGGTGCTACAGTGGTCCCCCATTCTGGTAGGCACCTGATCCAGGATGTTGACACCCCTTGTGGGGGTGTCAACCAGCAGGTCCAGTACATTGGAGTTAACAAAATTGAGGAACCTTTGGGCAAGTGAGTTAAAGCATGAGTAATTTACACAGTCAATGGATAGTTAGTTAAAGTCTCCCAAAGCAAGAGGTGTTCAGATGTATCTTGATAGACTCAAGTAGATCCAAATAGGCAGAGTAATTGTCCTGATTCATGGAGGGGGTTCTGTAACTGGCAATGACTTGAATAGGTGTCCAACCAACAGTTAATTGCAACTGAAGTATCTCCAGGGAATCATACTGTTTAACCAATCTGGAGGTGTATTTATCTGTAATGAATATAGATACAAGGCCTCCTTTAGTTTTCATGCCTTCAGTTTGTGGTCTGAATGTGTAGAAGGAGGTGTAATCCAATATCATTGAGGTGCTTTCCATAGCCATGAACCAGGTCTTCATGACTGCACAAATATGTAAGTCCTCCAAGGTGTGGACTGCTTCTAGTGAGCGTAGTTTCATGTTAAAACTCCTAGTGTTTAGCAGCATAACTTTGAGGTTGTTTTTATATGGAGTTTTCATGTCTGGAATTTTGTCCTTGAGAAACTGCCTAAAAAGGGAACTATGGGGATGGCAAGAGCCTTGGCCAGTAGCCAAAATCCCAGGGGTGACAGATGAAGACCATCTCTGACAAAGCACTGAGGACTGTTGATTATGTCATCCCAGGATGACAGATACTACATCCCCTTAGAATGACAACAGAAACTAATTATTGAGGTCAGTCATTTGTTGTTTGTATTGAGGCATCATCCTAGGTGAAAGTAAAATACTGCTTAAGGCTAGAGACATGCCTACCTGAGACACATAGTTCATGGGTTCAGTCATGTCTACCTCCGTAGGGTCCAAAGAGGTACACCTCAAGTCATTCACACCAACATGGACTACGACAGAGTCACAACAGTACCTATTTTTGGGATACGTGAGTGCATGTGTGATATGGCAGATCCTGACACCTAAAAGACAGCTGACCATGACCTTCTCCTCATCCAGCCTGGCAGGAGTGACATCAGTGTGTCTCATAATGGAGTCGCCAATGACTAGAATGTTGTATTGTGTGGTGCCTTGTCTTATGCGCTTAAAGGTTGAGCCTCCATGAGATGTAGCTCTATATGGTGATATGGGTGTTGTTTTTACAGAGTGCGTTTGGGGCTGCTGAGGGTATTTGTAATCTGTACTTTGTCTATGACGTCTTTGTGATTTATGAAGGATACATTTCAGTGCTTCATCATATGCTGCTTTGAATTGTGTGTAATGGATGCGGCATGTGTACTACTGACTACCTTACTGACATTAGGAGCACTTTCTTGTGAGAGCTTTGCCTCCAGTGATATTGTGTTAATACATCTCTCACATACCATATCAGTTTGTTTGACAATGAACTGGTTGCCAGTAAACTTGAGGCAATTTCTACATTGCCTTATGATGCCCATATCCACTAAGGTAGTAATGGTTACAGTGGGAAAGGTCATATCCACAGCAACAGATCCTTTTTTACTGATTAAACAGTTGTATTGAAAATATCAATCAATGTCACAAGTATCTGTTTTGCAGCTATGGAGACAGTGCTTCTCACTGCAGACTAGCTGTCCTGTGTGTAACTTGGTGTTGGAGTAAATTCCATCATGCTTTCCCAGAAAAAATGTCACTCAAGGGGTGTCGGTCTGTACATCACACTGCCAAACACTGGAGGGGAAACCAATACATAAACCCTGAAAAGTTAAACATGAACTACTTAGGCAGTTATTCTGAAGTTAGAAACAAATCAAGTAGTGCTTACTGAAAACAAAGATTTATCTTGTCAAGAATGCTGAAAATAGGAGAGTCACATGAATGGCTACTACTAGTGCTGGTCTCACCACAGTCCCAATTTGCTGGGATACAATGCTCCTTTTCTTTTTCTCTCATCAGAAACAAAACAGCATCAATCCCAAGATAAGAAGCAGGCCACAGCCTGTTTGTTGACCCACAGTCTTGTCTCAGCTGATGCAAGGGTCTGCAGGCTTGTTGTAACCTTTTCCATGTTCCATGTAGATGCCTTGAATAGCAACCAGACCAACAGGTTCAGTTTTGCACGTGTTATGCCATGAGTTCCAAGGTTCATAGGATTTGACTAGAGTACTGACGTGATTAGGAGCATAGATGCTGCATCACAATATAATGTTCAATGTCAGGTGACATAGATGTCCAAGGTTGGTCTAGCAAGGTCCACAGCAGCAGTGATCTATGTTAGGTAACTGTTTCACAGCAATTCATGCAGCCTGTCTTTCAAAAGGGTAGTAGAGGTGATCTGATATACATGGATGTGAGGCCTATTTTAGAGGAGTGGCAACCTTTACAGGATGTTCCTATCCCTACAGCATATCCTAGCTATGTCATACTGTGTATTTAGGTTCCTGGAACACACATCTGTAGTCCAACATTATTTCACACAGCATCCATTTGCTGTCTGGTTGCTTGACAGACATTGTAGCCTTGCAAGGCCAAAGGACTTACTGCAAAGGTGAACACATTTTCTGTGCATGTACAGACAACCACATCTTCACTGCATAGATGTGCTTACAGAGAAGGGGTTTTTAAGCTGTGAATCCCAAGGGTGTAGCAGCATGACCCTTACTTTGCTGGAGTTGTACGCTGTCACATTTGTAAGTATGCTCTTGCGACCCTGCCTAATAAAAGGATTATGGTTCAGGCAAGTGCCATATGCCTAACAAAGCAATGTATTCAGTTCGCCACATTATCTCACACTGTCAGGTACTGTTTCACCTTAGAATGACACCATAATGTTAATAACATCTTGCATTTAAGCATCTGTCTGACCACTGCCTACCCATGGCCTATTTTGACATGTACACAAGCAATAGTCTATTGCTACTGGCATTAGCAGTGTCTGTTGAAGAGATGTGGACAGCATCCCATAGGCTGATGTAAAATACTCTAACATCCACACACACCCAGGTGGCTGCAGTAAGAATAGTAACACTACCTGTTAATGCTTACAGAACACTGCACAGCACACACATACACCAAATGTTGGCTGCAGTGAGACTAGAGCTCCTACCTTTAAATTTACAGATTACAGAACACACAATGTATCACATGTGCCACTGCTTAAGTCTGACATTAGTTTGGCTTTAGGTAATCTTATAGAAGATGACATTAGCAGGCCTTGTGGAGAACAAGTGTTTGTAGGCCTGAATCACCTGAAAGGTCCAAAACAGTGCAAAAACATTTGCTCTATGGGTAGATATACACACACACACACACACACACACACACACACACACACACACACACACACACACACACACACACACACACACACACACACACACCAAGTGGGCTGGATTGAGATTAGAACCTCTACTTATTTAGTTTTACACATTGACAATAACATGGCTTTAGGTAATCTTATGGAAGTCAGTATGGGATTCACACTTGTTTTGTAGGGTGATGCAAACATGCACACCAAGTGAGCTGAAGTAAGATGACAATCCCTTTCTATCTAGTTTTACAGACTACATAACACAGTACTTAAGACACATGCCACAGCTCAAGTCCAACATTAACTTGGCTTTAGGTAATCTTATGGTAGATGACATCAGCACGCTTTGTGGAGGACAAGAGTTTGGAGGCCTGCATCAACTGCAAGTTCTGAAAAGTGCAAACCCATGCTAGTTTGGAATTCATACTTGCTCTTTAGAGAGAGGTGAAGTGAGATTAGAACCCCCTACTTACCTTGTCTTACACACTGTAGATGACAGTACTTAACACATGTGCCACAGCTCAAGACTGCTTTGTAAATGACTGCAGGTGAACATAACCAAGCCCTCTGTTGAACAGCTTGGGAGGCCTGCAGAGTCATATTGCTTCTTACTATTATCTACATCAAGTAGGCTAGCCATCAGATTACTGTTTTGTAGCCTAGCTATGTGACAACAGTATCTTTTGTGGGCGTATGTTTGTGTTTGCACTTGGATTGGCAAGCCTGTGGCCAAAATCAATTTGCCCCGTCGATGAGTGAGCACACAAAATTATACATTACACAACTTGTTCAGTTGTTGATGTATGTGTGGTAAAATCTAGCAGATAAGGGGGGGCTGTAGTTAATGTGGGTGTTGTTGCTGGTGTAGCCACAAACATATGGCTTCACAATATATGTACATATTCATATACTGTGCTATACATTTTTAAGGTTTCCACATGCTGTCTTAGGGAGATGTATGACTCTCCACTGTCCAGATGTCTGCAGCAAGTACACAGGTTTGACTCATATTTATGTGGGTTTCACAATAAATTGTGGTTTGCTATCAAATGTGGCATCATGCACACATGATGTCAGAGAAGACTATCAGAAATCTGAACATCAGATGTCCCAATAGTCCTCCAAATGCAAAAGATGTTATTCTATGCATGTCCACATTTTGTAAATGCATTATCTAATGTTGAGCCCTTAATTTGGGTCCTTTGTCCAACATTATATGTGTCGTTGTGCAGCTTTACTCTCCATGATCTGGGTATGTAAGGCAATACAGATACACACACACACACACACACATATACACACACACACACACACATATACACACACACACACACACACACGTACATATATATATATATATATATATATATATATACATATATATATATATATATATATATATATATATATATATATATATATACATACATATATATATATATATATATATATATATATATATACACATATATATATATATATATATATATATATAGGTTCACTTTATAACATCAAAATACTGAAATGTCGAATTTCAGTATCTCGAAGCTATAAAGTCGAATGTTACAAATAGCGAACGTTCATAACAGCGAATTTCATATATCTCGAATATATGTCGAATTCACAATTATGAAGTTGCGCTACGTAATGTCCGGGTTTGTGTTTTGGTGGTGCGCGGTGCTGTGTGTGGATGTAGGTGTTATGTCAGGTAAGTGAGTGTTTTGTAAGGGTTTTGAGTGAGAGTTAGAGTGTGTGTGAGGGATTGGAGAATGCGAGTGTGTGAGTGAGCTTTTGTGTTGTGTTTGTGCGATCTCGGAGTTAGTATATATAAGTAGGGGGGGTGTGGAGGGTGCAACCCCCCACATGGGGGATGCAGGGGGGCTTGCCCCCCTGCTTATGTGTGTGTGAGTTGTGTATGTGTGTTGTTTTTTTGTTTATGTTGTGATGTGGGTGTTGTGTTGTATGTTTAGTGTAGTGTGTGTGGTGTTTTCGGTTATGTGGTTTCGCGGTTTTTGTTTGTTGGTGTTTTGTGGATTCGGTTTTATAGTCTCGAGATACTGAAATTCGATATTTCAGCATTTTGAGGTTATAAAGTGAATCTATATATATATATATATATATATATATATATATATATATATATATATATAAAAGTGACATATATATATATATATATATATATATATATATATATATATATGTGTATATATATATATATATATATATATATATATATAGATATTGAGAGAGAGAGAGGTGTGTGTGTGTGTGTGTGTGTGTGTGTGTGTGTGTGTGTGTGTGTGTGTGTGTGTGTATGTGTGTGTGTGATATGTGTATATGTAGATATGTACATTTTTTAAAATAAATTGCACAAGGAGGAATGGATTTGAGGTCTGCTTAACTAAGTGTACGGGCATGTGTGGTGGCATTTATGGATTGTTTGCATGTTACTAAGCAGTGCACAAACGGGAGGCACATTGCCTACATCAGAGACTTACTGTTCCATAAACTGACTCCAGTCCACATCTAGCTGTACTCCTGCCCGGGATTATGTTTATTACATGGTGTGACCTCTGAACCCGTTTCTCTACTGCTGTGCTTCAAGCAAAGTGGCTAAGACTTTTTAAATAGGTCTTAGATATACAGTGCAGAGTGGGAATGTTTAATTAGTATGTGGAAGAGGTTAATAATAGTATAGCACACAAAGAAACACAATCTGTAAAACACAGCTTATTAGCACTTCACATCCAAAATATCTGGATATCTGTAGATTAGAACCCTGAACACTATTGTACAAGCTAACTACCTTACTCTTTCAAGCTGCAAGAGCTGGTTGATAGAAAGGAGATCATTTTTTAGGTTCATAGGTTCATAGGTGTGTACTAGGCTAATGGCCCTGGAGCCTTTACAAACCTAGCCCATAGGATTACCCTGACTTTGTGCCACCCGACATTAGTTCCCATTGCCTCTGTTGAGTAGAGTCACTGGAGTGACCCTGAGGTGAATTTTCTATTTCCCATCCACTCATCAAGGTTTCTCTTAAAGAGCGCCAGTGAGGTGATCTGTTTGACATGTATGGGAAGTCTGTTCTATAGCAAGAGCAGTCTCTGGGTTATGAACCTGTCCCTCCAGCATGATCTGTTGATTCTTGTAATGAGGTTGAGGTCACTGGAGCATGCGGTGCAGAGGGATTGGGATTTTTTTAGATGTAACATTTTTAACAGAGCTGGATCAGACATGGATTTGTATGTCAAGCAGAGATCACCTCTAAGTAAGTGATATGAGTCAGAGAACAATTGGAGTTTTTTGAGTCTGTCCATATAGAACAAGTGTTCAAGGCCTAGAATCCTCTTTGTGAGGTACTTTTGTGGCCTCTCTAGTTCTTACAGGTGTCTAGTGAGGCTCATGCCAAATGGGGCATTGTACTCGATGATTGGCCTAATGAGGGAAGAGTAGAGGGAGACAATGACCTCTTTCTTCCTGGATGCAAACCCCTTAGTAATGAGATGTGCCACATAGAAGGACTTTTTGACCACAAAGGCAATGTAATGGTCAAAAGACAGGCTGCTGTCAACCTGTGCTCCCAGATGTCTTATAACACCTTCTGTGTTCAGTGGACTACCATCGATGCGGTAATTCATGGGAAATGGGTTTTTCCCAAAGGGAATGATGACACATTTTTTGGCATTGAGCTTAAGGCCATGGTTCTGACACCAGTCATTGGTCTCAGTGAGGATGTCAACATCACTTGGGGAGTTAATAATAGCTCACAACTTGCAATCGTCTGTGAACTTTGTCAGCCAGTCTCTTTCTGTTAGCCTGGACTTCAGAGAAGTAGATACCAAACAAGAGAGGACCATCTGAACCCTGTGGGACTCCACTCATGACTGGTTGGCAGTCTGGCTTGGAGTCCGCCACTTTCACACTGTGGATTCTATCTGTGAGCCAGTTTGCAACCCACCTGGTGATACAGGGATTGATGCCTAGCATAGTGAGTTTTTCTTTGATTCTTGAATGGGGAATGGTATCAAATGCCTTGGCCAGATCAAGTTAGACTGCATGAATCACCTTGCCTTCATCCACAGCTCTGGTGACGGACTCAAAGAAGTCATCCAAGTTGAGCAGGCATGATCTACCCTTCACAAAAACAAACTGTGTAGGATCCATAGTTTGGAGATTCCCTATATCCTTGTTTATTAGGTCCATGATGATGCATTCCATAGCTTTGCATATCAGACTCATCAGGCTAATGGGGCAATAGTTCCCGGGGTCTGTAGTCTCTCATCCTTTGCGGAGAGGAATGACTGTAGCAGTGCACCATTCGGTAGGGACAAAGCCTGAGGTGAGGCTGAGATTGAACAAGGTACACAGGTGAGATGCCAGTTCACTCTGTAGTTCATGTAGAACACAGCCATGGATAGTGTCAGGTCCCATGGAAGCTGTTTTCTTGGCCTTGGACAGAGCTGTTCTAACCTGTGCAGCAGTAATACTGGGTGCCTGGCAAACTACTAGTATTGTGATTGGTCCTTTGGGGGGCTAAAGTTGGCACTGAATCTGTCGGCCAGTATATTGGCAATATCTGTTGGCTTGGTATAGGAGGTATCATTGTTCAGTAGCTCAGAGCAAATCTGGGTATTGCCACAGAGTTTCTTTACATAACTATAGAAGACCTTGTGGTTGTCTTTACTATCTGCTGCAATTCTGTTTTCATAGCTAGCTCTAGAGGATTTGATGAGGGATCTCAACTTTTTGTTGAGGCTGATAAGGGAGTTTTTCCATTCTTGGGACGTCACCTTATTCCGCATCAGTTTCCTCCTTCTGTTGTAAAGTTTATTTATGGCAGGGGACCACCAGATTGGCTTCATTTTGTTGGAGGAGAGTGTCTTGCTTCTATTGGGCATTGCGAGATCCATGCATTTGTGCACGTGTTTGTACAGTGCATTGCTGTATGATTCATTGGTCATGCAACTATTCTCCATTTGCATGGGTGCCATGAAGTTAGCCACCTCTGTTTTTAGGAGCCCAAAGTTAGCTTTGGAGAAGTTTTTCTTGGTGGTTAACGTTGTGAGGGGAGGAGTGTGGATTTCCAGGTTGATTAGTTTGTTTTCAGATCTAACCAGGGAGGAGTTAACTATTGGTGTAGAGCAACGGTCACCCATGTTAGTAATGACCAGGTCAAGGATGTTGGTACCTCTTGTGGGGGTAAGAATGAGCAGTTCCAGGGCATTTGAATTAATGAATTCCAGGAAACATTGGGCAAGTGTATTGGTACATGAGTAATTTTCCCAGTTAATGGAAGGGTAGTTGAAGTCGCCCAGTATGAGAGTTTTAGGTTGGACCCTTATATACACTCCAATGTGCTTAGGAATGTGGAGTGTTAGTCTTGGGACATTGTTGGGGACCAATAGCAGGCTACGACCTGAATCACTGTCTTACCCAATGTTAGCTGCACCTGAAGTATCTTTGATGCGTTATGTTGAGCTACCAGTCTGGAGGTGTGCCCATCCTTTATGAATATGGAAACACCACTGCCTTTGGAGTTTCAGTCCAAGTTCTGGGGCCGAAAGGTGTGGAATGAGTTATAGCCTGGTAGTGCAGCAGTGCTTTCTGCTGCCTTGAAGCAGGTCTCTGTTACACCACAAATGTCAATGTTCTCCATTTTAAGGAGTGCTTCGATCGAGTGCATTTTCAGATTTAGACTTCTAGCATTGAGCAGCATGACCCTCAGATTGCATTTGTTTGTAGCCGTTACTGTGGTAATTTGGTCATTGGAACACCACATAAAAAAGGCACTATAAGGGTGGCAAGAGCCTTGGCCAATATCCAGAAACCAGGGGTGACAGATGCAGGCCATCTCTGGCAAAGCATCGAGGTCTGTTAATCAGGTCATCCCAGTCAGACAGATACTGGATCCCCTTAGAATGACACCAGAAACTTAGCCACTTGTTGAAATTGATAATTTTCTGCTTGTACTGTGGTATCATTCTGGGTGATGGTAGGATACTGCTCAGGGCTGGGGTCATACCCGCCTGGGTTACATAATCCAAGAGGTGCTCCATGTCTCTTTTCATGTAGTCCAAGTCATTCACATCCACATGTACAATGACAGAGTCATATTTGTACCTGTTGCTGAGGGACCTGAGTGCGTGTGATATGTGGTGAATCCTGGCACCTGACGTACAGCTGGCTGTTACTTTCTCCTTATTCAGCCTAGTGAGTGGAACATCAGTGTGCCTCACTATTGAGTCACCTATGACTAATGTGTTGGCTGTTCTGCCTTAGGGGCTTTGATTGAGTGGCACACAGTTTAGGAGAGTTATGTGTCTAATGTTTAGCGCTGTGCTTTGGTGGACAAGTTTGTTTCTGTCTTGGAGGTCTCTGCTGTTTGGGTAGATTTTTGAGAACCTCCACAAAGGTGGGAGTGTGGATTGTGTTCTTATGTGAAGGCAGTGCTTGTGTGTGTTCTGGAGGACTATGTGTTCCATGTGGTGTGGTGCAAGTGTTGACCTTCTCCTCTTGACCAGCTATTCCAGTCTTGACTTGAGAGTGCCTGGCTTCCAATCTGGATATATAAGTGCATCTCTCGCAAGACTGAGTGTTGGGAGATAAGAGGAGAGGGTTGTTGGTGTACATGAGGCAGTTGTTACATTGCCTCAGGATGCCTAAGTTCACCAGGTTAATAGGAGAAAGCACAGGGAACTACATTTAGACATGCCTGGGTGGGTGGGTATTAATAATAAGTACTGGAGCTGTTTCCTTTTAGGACATTTAGTGCCGGTAGCACTTTTGTGTGCTACAATAATTGCTCATATCGCATAGATAAGTTACTGTTATAGCAGTTACAAGAGGACACTGCTGTTTTGAGGGGTAGAGAACAAAACCTGTGTTCTGCTGGGATAAACACTAGTGTGACTATCATTTAACTTCACTTTTCTAACATCTACCTTGAATGATGTACCAGTAATCCATTGCAGTAGGACTGCATGTATATTCCATGCATGAGGCCTACTGATTACAAATGGAGACATGATAGTGGAATGGGTGCCTATAGTCCCATGTGGATGTCATTTCTGTCCAAATAGCCCACTATAGTTACTTGCATAATGTACCAGGTCCATAGCTACAATGACATATCATAATAATCCAGTAGAAAGCTGTGTAGATTACGGGCTGACCTTGCAAATGCAGCAACTGACACAACTGTAGCTCAGGGATGACTCTGTTTGATGCAAGCAGTACACAGCTAATACATGGCTAGGTACAGGATATGTGAGTTGGCTGGCATCAATTTTAATATATGTATGTGAGTAGGAGTAAGGTGGTAGTCCCTAGGTCCCTAGGCTATCAGTGAATGTGCTATGCTTTGTCTCTTAGCCAAAGCTAGGGTGTACAGAGCACATCTATGTCTGCCTACAGGAACATCAGCAGGGGTTCCTCTTCCAAGTCTTTCTGTGACTGTGGCTGTGGTGATCTAAGCACTGGTGGGGGGCTGTGTATCCCTTCCCTTTGCTGATCCTGCTGCAGCTCTTTCCACAGGATCTGATTGTGTAGCATAGCACATACTGTGAATATCTGTACATGTGTGTGGAGTATACTGTACCATGACTTCAGAAGCCCAAACACATGCTCTATGATGTTCCTAGTTTGTGCATATGTTTCATTATGGCATTCTTCCGTGGGTATGTGTGCATTTCTGATGGTTGTCATCATCCAAAGATCCAGGGTATAGCCAGCATCCCCCAGTAAATGACCCTGTGGGATGTCCCACACCCACTAGCAGACATCTGGTACAGCTGTGATGTGTGCCAGATATGGGAGTCATGATAACTGCTAGGGTTACCAGCACACACATTCATGATGATCTACTGGGCATTGCACATGACTTGGCAGTTAATGGAGTGGTATCCCTTGAGATTAATGTAGATTATACCCTGCTCACCAGTTGGTGAATTGATGTGTACATGAGTGCAGTCTATCGCATCAGATACTTCAGTATGCTACATGATAGAACTGTTGCATATTGCTGACCCTCACCTCAGGGGAAAGGGGAAAATATATATGCTCACTGGCATGTGGGACCATAATATCTAAGAATTGGTGGAGTATCCTGGATGCAGATACCTGTAACATACCCATCATGTCCCAGCTGGTCTTTGAAAAGTGCATGTAGCTAGTATCCTAAGGGCTACCCATACTTTAGTTTTCACTGGGATGGGTTCCCTTCTGTTAGCTCTGGCTCTGAGTTGAGGGCTGCAGAGCTCAGTAAGTTCTTGTAGTATAATCCTGTCCACCCTGTAGCGCTCTACAATCTTTAGCTCATGTATCTCCTGGAACGTTACCCTAGGCCTGAAAACTCTTCTCCTACTCGGCATAGACCTATTGTCAGCAGCAGCAGCAGCATTAACTTCAGCATCTAGCGTATACAGATGTAGAAGTACCTATCATTATCGTGGTTAAAATTTCCAAGTCTCTACTTCAGTGGTTCAGAGTACTGAGCGAAAATCAGAATGTAAGGTGTATGCATAACTTAGACAGTTCTGATGTAGGTCCACCATGTGGGACTGGCTAATTATGATGCAGTTCACCTGCATAGGATATAATTGATGTGATTTAAAGGCCATACGTTAGTGCTTGATGAGGCGCTATGCACAACGTCATGCATCATGGATTATGCAATACTGTATATTATTAACTGAATATATCCAATTTCCATTCAGAGCTGGCTACGTCATGACTGAGACGTGGGTGGTCTGGTCGTATGAGCATGCTAAATTATACCCAAACCATTTGCAGCAAGTGTCGTGCTGTGCAAGTATGTGCACTGAGCACAAAATATCCAAAATGTTACATAACATACCCCCTTGATGTCATCCACATCCAGTGGGAATATAAACACTGTGTAGGAGCCTACACAAAATGGATATGCATACATGGTTGCTCCCTTCAGCGAGTCAACACATCCACAGCATGTACCCCTCATTTGCATAATATTCATACTGACAGCCTGGAAACTACATGGTTCATAGCTGTGTAAGCTGGGTAACAATACAAATGCACAATTATACACACTCGATGCAAGGTCTTACAGTGCATTTGCCTAGAGTACGTTATAAGTTTTATTTTACAAATTTTTATTTAAATTTTACGTTAAGCATGTTTGCACAATGAAGTGCAAAGCACAAACATGCAGAAATTTAAAAAAATATATTAATTTCACATAATACCTGCTTTTTTCAGACATCTACAATGTATGTTTTGAACATTTATGTATGTGACCTTTTCTTTTCAGGGGAATTATATCCATATTTGTGGCTTTTACATCTCCTTCTTTCAGTGTAGACTCCTGTACACAGAAAATTTCCACATACATTACTAACACAGACACAGAGTCTACAGAGATGCATTATGGCTTGCTGGATTGATCACCTGGATAATTTGCATAAAACCAAATGAATTAAGACATAATTTACATTGCACAAAAGGTTCTGTAGCTGTGTGTGCTTGCACGACGCTACACGGAGTTTAATGAATCTAAAACTGTTAGCACCCACACATGATAAAAAGTTTCATGTTAGCTTTATTGAATTTCCCTGTACAACTATTCCAGCAACAGTCATTTCAGAGACATAGCTAATTATTTACCTGTGTTGATTCGCAGCCCAACTGGCTTCCATAGAAGTGCCTTTTTACTATGTTCTGTGTCAAGAAGACATATAAAAAGACATAATAACATAGCAATGCATGGAATATAATGCTTGTTATAAAAAAATAGGAAAAAGATAAGCTTGTTAAGCAACTCTTCAAATCACAAAGACTCTTTTTAATCACAAAGGTGCTTAGCTACCTTAAGCACTGTTAATTAAAAATGAGTGTTTCTCTAGAGAATAACAGCAGGTAGTATAAGTCAGCAAAAAGCAGCTACAGTGCATAAAAAAGGTTTAGAAGCTGTTAAAGTGAAAGTAGCAGACTCTAAATCCAACTTCAGACCAGTGACAAGTGGAGTACCACAGGGTTCAGTCCTGGGTCCTCTCCTGTTTGGTATCTACTTCTCTGAAGTACAAGCTAACACAGAAGGTCTTTGGCTAAAAATGTTCGCAGATGACTGCAAACTTGGAGCCATAATCAAATCTCCTAACAATGGGGACATCCTACAAAAGGGCCTCACTGAGACAGATGCCTGGAGTCAAAGCCATGGCCTCAAGCTCAATGCCAAAATGTGCATTGTCATTCCTTTTGGTAAAAACTCTGTACCCATGAACTACCACATAGGCGGTAGTCTACTTAACACTGAAAGTGTGATAAGAGACCTTGGGACACAGGTGGACAGTAGTCCCTCCTTTGATAATCACATCACCACAGTTGTCAGAAAATCCTTCTACGTGGCACACCTCATCACAAAAGGCTTCTCATCCAGGAAAAAAGAGGTCATTGTTCTCCTCTACTCATCACTCATTAGACCCATTATAGAGTACAACGCCCCTTTTGGTATGTACCTCGCAAGACATCTACAACAACTGGAAAGGCCACAGAAATATCTTACAAAGAGGATTGCCGGCCTCAAAGAGATGCCCTATGCAGATCAGCGCAAAAAACTCCAGCTTTACTCTGTCGCATATCGTCTACTCAGAGGTGATCTCTGCCTATCATACAAAGCTATGTCAAACCCAGAGCTGTTGGACATCCTCCACGTAAAGAAATCCCAATCCCTTCGAGCTACACGCTCTAGGGACCTAAACCTTGTTGCCACAATAAACAGAACATGCTAGAGGGATAGATTCCTGTCTCAGAGACTTCCCATACTCTGGAACAAACTACCTATCTATATCAAACAAAGCTCCTCATCAGCACTCTTCAAGAAAAATCTTGATCATTGGATGGGAGATAGGAAATTCACCCCGGGGATCACTTCTGTGGCTCTGCTTGACATGGGCACAGGAAAATAATTTTCTTGGGTGGCAAAAGTCATGGTACCATTTAGCTAAGCTTATATAGGCCCTAGGGCCAACAGCCTAGTACCTACCTATGAACCTATGAAAACTTCACTCTGACAAGTAAACAAAAAGTGTTGTAGAATAAAGCAGTTAGCTTATAAACCCATTAATTTTTCAAAAGGACACTTTGTTTCTACCTGCTGTCTCTTTGGCTTCGAAAGCCAGTAAAACACTTAACTATCCTGTACTTTTTTATATAATTGATAGGAGATGAAGCAGATAAAGCTCTATGCACTGCAGGAATTTATGATCAGGCCTCACTTCCCCATCAATGTACATTTCGTGGCATCCATGTTTCAAGCACATAATAAGATGGTCATGATTGCAGATATAACCACACACCTCTGTATTCTGAACTGGGAATAAGCAGCTTCAAAAAATAACCAGTGAATTTTTTATTTTAATAGATTTTTGCAGAAATTGATACATTCACAGTATGATTTCTGCATGAAATATGTGGTTAGCTCTGCAGAAGAAAAGTCCAGCAATACAATAAAAATAAAGATTTAGCATTTAAAACTGGAAGGGCTACAGATGAGCAAGCCAGTAGCATGATCCACTATGTCATATGAAATCACAGCAAGGTTATTCTGTAACATATTCATCCTTTGCTCCACTGACAAGTGTGCTAAGCTCCAAAAAAACTGTAAAAATTCAAGTTAATTCCACCTTGCCTGCTCCGGTTTATGCTAAAGTTTACACTCTTATCTTAACTAACTGGTGTCATAATATATAACAGGGCTTGTGTGGTTTTAAGATCCTAAGCTATATATGATTTTCATTATAATGTTAGCAGTTTTTTTATGCAGGCAAGCAGGCTAAAGTATGAAATAATATTATTTTCATTAGGTTCTTATCAAAAATGCAATTATAGTTAAGTATGCATTTTGGCATTACTGAGTAATATATGTATAACTGCACTTAGATATGGGCACAGATTCCAAACGATCTTCAAAGGATTGCAGAAATCCTCCAACATCTAAGCAACCCAATGTTCAATAACTAACAAGTATCAGTACCTAATCAGATCAACAGGCTGCGAATTCACAGGTTTTGCAAGCTGAAATGAATTTAGAGAAGTAGTAAAAGCACAATAGGTTAAAGGAACAGAATCACATCAAAATACTGTAACTCCACATTGGACATATAAAAAGACATGCAACTGAATGGAGGCCAAGGGTTATAAAAGGCCCCCATACATGTGAAGACAACTCACACAGCAAAGATGGTTGCAGAGGTGCACAGTTAAGCTTTGAACAGGAAGAAAAAGAACAAACCCTCGGATTCATGAAGCTCGGTGCAAGGCCGGTATAAGGCCTGCGCCGGCCGTGCAGCGTATAGATGGTGTAGTAGTGCCATATGCATATTAACGAAGGTGCGCCTCTACCACATCCACGTGCATAGGACTCGTGCGCGAGTGTATGGGGCGTTACTAAGCTGCGCCCGGAGGCGTGTCAATGTCGGCTGGCGATGAGCAACCTAAACTGCTGAATATTATAGCCTGCCTGCAATAGTAATCACACCTATCAGTGTCCGTGGATAATGAAACGTATGCAAAGCATGCAAGACAGTTCCCGGCCACACAAAATGGAGAACCAAACAAAAATGCACGCAACATAATATAAGTTTCCATCCATGGAACAAATGATATTTAAAATCATGTGTCCATAATCTACTGCACTGTCAGAAGTTATACCCAGTGGAAGTGAAGCGCATCATGTCAGCGCGCCGGCAATACACACGTCTAGCCCCATGGGTATGATCACCAGCAGTCCCACAGTGGTAGTGATAGCACACAGCAGGGCAGTTGTGGCTATATAACAACCGTAAAGAAACCTGACAGTCCAAATTGTATACCAAACACACACAAACATAAGTATATTAAAATGTGCTATACACATGAACAGTAATGTAACCGTCACATACACATAGGATGCTATATGTGGAACCAGGATATCCAAAAGTAGAACCCATGCATGCAAATGCAATACGCAACAACCCCTGTATAGCACATAACCCGCACCCATGTCCGAATGTCCACCAAATCCAGCTACCAGCCTTGCGCATCCGTACACCTACACATAGCGAGTATTCCCCATATGTAAGAGGAAGTATCATCCTAGGCAGTGTCCGGATTGTAAATATGTATCCCACATTTGTAAACATCCCATCACAGGTACGTAAATCCAAATGCCCGCGCGTTAATGTTACGGCAAAATGTGTGTACATCCCGCGTGGGATAAGTAAACTGTTGAAACCTCAGAGTTATTTACATGCCACGGTGTCCATAACTGTACACATCTGGACAAAACATGTATGTGTAGTCATGGTACTGTTCAGTTTCTACACAGACATGCAATTCATACTATGCAGGATGGAACAGCTGTCCACCATGCAGGTCACCCCACTAGGGTTGCCACCTGTTCAGATGGTCAAGGTGGGACATCCCTTGTAGAAATGTGAGAATTTGCAGGATAAAACATACCCCCAGCCAGTGCAAAGGACAGAATTACACATGTATGCCAAGATAAAAGCTTATGCCATAGGATTTGAATAGCTTATGCTATCCCAAATAATAGTTATGTGTACCAGATACAAAATACCTGTATCATGTAACTAGTACAGAAAATAAGAAATACATTATTGTCTTAAAATCACAGGACATTTGCCATGTCTTAGGTGTCGTCACAGGACACAACTGTCCAAAGTGGGACCTCCCCTCGCAAAGAGGAACAAGTGGTAACCCTACTCCCCACTGAATTATCGACAGTATATATTCAACTCAATCACATACCGACAACACCTCCCAAACTATTACAGCAACAAAACCTGGACAAATAGTCAAATGTGAATGGGAACACCACTCACCGTGGATTATGTATCGTAACCACCCCCACCCATATTATGTATTGCCAACAGCATAAGCTGCTGACAGGTGCCCAAACACCTGTGTCTGTAAACAGATTAAATGTTTAAAATGGACAAACCCTGTCCATGTGCTTTGCCTGACATTTGAACACGGTCAGGGCAGTTCCGTTCACCAGGCGGACAAGCCTAAACCCAGATCACCACATGAACACCCTGACAATTAAATACCTGTATGTGTCAGGACTATAAGCCTTTGGGTTCTGAATATCCGTGCAGTGATGAAATATGCAGCTTGGGTCCAGAGCAGTAGGGAATAGGGAATGTGTAACATGTAGTGCCGCATTTTTCCCAGCAGGAGAATGGATGCCTGTGACGTAAGTGAAGCGGTGAGGCATATGTTAATGTAGCTATGTACTATGGGTATGCATATAAATGAGTCAGAACACCAAACGTATATTGGTTACAGCATCCGGCCAAAGTGAATGCAGTCCCGGTTGAACAACGACTACAGCACATATAATGTGAAAGTGTAATGAATGCGTCTGTGCTGTACAAACAGTTAAATATGTAAAGGTGAACGTGTGTTTCGCAAACGTCCGTTAACTGGATTATAGATAATAACTGGTACTGTCACAAGTAATAAAGCCCACGTAAGCACAAAGACTTAGTAAACATATGTAACCCACAATAAGGATATGCATGCGCACCTGCGCGTAACCCACAATAAGGAAATGCAAGTGCGCCTGTGCGTGTGTGATCCACTCACAGCATAGTAAATGAATACTGTTTCCCCCACATTAATTATGCATGGCTCAAACCTGTTAACCTCGTAAAGTATGAAACCGGACAAAGCCATGTAAACTACTGGTAGAAATAGGGACAAACCCCAGATATGTGCCAGAACAAACATAGAAAGTGGATAGAATAACGGGTGTGTCAGTAGCATGGATTCTCTGAAGGGCATGCAGTCGTAACCTGAACTGCTTGCCAGAAATCCCCACCGTAAGTCTCAAATGAAATGCCACTACATTGCCAGATAGACACAGGTTTATGTAAAACACAGCAAAGATAAAGGGGCAAGCAGCTGTACACTCTGCGACAATCTGTATAGTGGAAAGGTATGGTATGGATATAGATATATGTGTATACACATAATCCACAGACGTAAACCAAAGCAAGTTATGAAATGAGGATTGTACATGTATATATGTATACACTGCAGACTTATGTCCCGTAGATATGACATATGTACATAAATAGCCGACGTTATATCTAATATGGGTAGACAAACAGACATGCAGGAAAGGTGAATAAACAGCAGCATTCAAAACCATTGGCCAGAAAGTGACAGTCCAGCAAGTTCTACACTTTAAACATGCAGATAGGTGTCCATTGCAGGACTCCAAAAATTGAATCTTACGTAGTGTCAACCGACATTGACGCAAAAGAAGTGACTGCAGCAAATACAAAATAGCTGTACATGCAACAGTATCAGGTGCAAGGGTGATGACACATGTGTCGATAGAATGTATGACATACGAACTGATATCCGGAGACTGGGGATTGCATATAAGTGTCTCCACACTTCAGTAACGCACACATTAAACATGTGTAATGGGTACTGTAGAGGGTTGTCAGGTATGGGAATCATGGGTATGCAGAAATGGGCCTAGGTGTTGGTTGGCAGGGATTTTGTAGGCCCGCCCCGTGGGAGTGATGTGGGTATAGCACACGCCTATATTCTCAATAATGGGGCAAACCATCCACTGGATATTGCGGAAACCATTTTGGCATTATTTAGGGCCCTATATCAGTGTCCTGTAGGTGATTATCATGGATGGACATGCGTGCGACCAAGATGGTACCCATAACTGGCAAACTGTCAGAATAACACAGCTGCACTTAGGCATAGTACATGAAATACAAATAGGGACTATATTAGATATACCCCAGACAAAGTCAGAACGTTGTGAGAATACTGGCGCACCCATGAATACGGATGTTATGAGTGTTACTAATCATGTAATGGAAATGTCAGTCACTATTATCTACCGCACAGTCCGTAATGCCTTGCCAGCAATTTACCAGAAAGGCACATCACTATGACAAATGCAACAAGGTCAAATGTCAGGGCGTTTACCCATAATGTGTACAGGTTAGGGGTATGAAGGTAACCTGTCCAAAATACATGTACAGAACTAGTGATACTAGGTGGACAGGTGAGAAGAAAGACATCAGGACAAATGAGAAAACATGTACAAGTCTCACGCATGTACTCCGACAAATGTGAATGACAACGTATGCCCTGTGAATGTCAATGTGGAAGGTTAATAGAAACAAAAGTAATGTGTCCCTCAGGGTGTCATGCAGTGTCACCGTAACAATGTCCAGTCCCCCAGACACGTACATGAGCTCTGCCACTGACGGAAAGCGCAAATACCGGTGCACACATATTGTACATGATAGACCAATTAGTGTGGATAAGCAGCTGTTGGCCTGTGTGAGGAATACAACTGTCTGGATGGGTGTGTCCTGCAATATAAATGTAATGGCATGTGGCCTGTGATGCCGCCATACAGTGTGTGTATTGGTGTCAGAAAGTTGATATTTTGTTACAGACACATACTCCGCAACTGTACAGATGTACGATGAATGTGCAGAGTTCTGCCTCATATGTTTGGTGTGTTCCACATAACAGTAACATTCTGGCACTTTCATGATAACTGAAGATATGAAATAATGACAAACATGTGAGTAAGACACCAAATCTGACAGAAAAGCCATACTAATGCAAAACCTATTATTGTGTCAACTATCTACGTTTGTAAGAGCAACATGTCAATACTGCCCCTATGTGTCCCACTATCAGATAAGGCCTTGTCCAGCAACTTGCTCTAGGAGGTGGAGTGGTATGAACAGAAACAGATACATGTGTGAGGAAACAGCAATATCGACTGCAAGATAACACAGAAGGTATGAAATGCGCTGCAGTAGGACGTGCAGTACTGTCCGCAGGTATGTGCTGACATGTCAAATGACACAGCAGTCTACATGAAGAACCTATAGGGCTGTCACCTTTACAGATGATGATAGTGGGACATACCCACAGCCATGCACACAGCACAAATAGACATACACACATCAAAACTAGGCCATGATACATGAAGCCTCCGGCATGTACGAGTACAGTGAGAGTACAGCAAGGATAGATGTCTGCCAAGATATACAGCAAACGCCTGTAAGGGCATGTAACACCACCCATAACATGGACGTTGCATGAACAATGTTGGGAGTTGCAACATACCCCATTGGTATGTGAAAGCTATGCAAATATGTGATACATGAAACAGTCAGCTGTCCATGCAAGAGCAGAGTTATGGGCAGAAAATAGATTATATATATATATATATATATATATATATATATATATATATATATAGAGAGAGAGAGAGAGAGACATACACACTCACACACATGTGGCAGGGCTGGTAATTGAACCTACACATGACTACCCTATCACACTACAGCATGACGCATTTACAGAACACGCTACCGAGACTACTAAACACAGCAGACACACAGGCATTCTACTAGGTGCGTGTCAACATCCGCAAAGACAAAGACGTCAGCAGGATACATCTGTGTTGCGAAGCGTCTAAAAGCATAACCTGAGTTCCCAGGTGGATGGGAGCATACACACACACACACACACACACACACACACACACACACACACACACACACACACACACACACATCTGGCAGGCCTGGGAATTGAACCTACACCTAACTACCCTATCACACTACAGCATGACGCATTTACAGAACGCACTACCGAGACTACTGAACACAGCACTCCCAGAGGCATACTTCTAGGTGGGTGATATCATCCGCAAAGGCAAAGACGCTGATAGGGAATGTATGTGTTGTGAGGCATCTAAAAGCATTACTGTGTTCCCAGGCAGCTGGAAACACACACACACACACACACACACATACTTGGAAGGGCCAGGAGTTGAACACACATCTACCTACTCTAACACACTACAGCATTACGCATTTACAGAACGCGCTACCGAGATTACTGAACACAGCACTCCCAGAGGCATACTTCTAGGTGGGTGACATCATCTGCAAAGGCAAAGATGCCGATATGGAATGTATGTGTTGTGAGGCACCTAAAAGCATTACTGTGTCCCCAGGCAGCTGGAAACACACACACACACACACACACACACACACACACACACACACTTGGAAGGGGCGGGAGTTGAACACACACCTCCCTACTCTAAAATACTACATCATTACGCATTTACAGAACGCGCTACCAAGATTACTGAACACAGCATTCCCAGAAGCATACTTCTAGGTGGGCGACATCATCCGCAAAGGCAAAGACGCCGATAGGGAATGTATGTGTTGTGAGGCATCTAAAAGCATTACTGTGTCCCCAGGCAGCTGGAAACACACACACATGCACACACACTTAGAAGGGCCAGGAGTTTAACACACACCTACCTACTCTAACACACTACAACATTACGCATTTACAGAACACGTTACCGAGATTACTGAACACAGCACTCCCAGAGGCATACTTCTAGGTGGGTGACATCATCCGCAATGGCAAAGACGCCGATAGGGAATGTATGTGTTGTTAGGCATCTAAAAGCATTACTGTGCCCCCAGGCAGCTGGAAACACACACACACACACACACACACACACACACTTGGAAGGGCCGGGAGTTGAACACACACCTACCTACTCTAACACACTACAGCATTACGCATTTACAGAACACGTTACCAAGATTACTGAACACAGCACTCCAAGAGGCATACTTCTAGGTGGGTGACATCATCCGCAAAGGCAAAGATGCTGATAGGGAATGTATGTGTTGTGAGGCATCTAAAAGCATTACTGTGTCCCCAGGCAGCTGGAAACACACACACACACACACACACACACACACACACACACACACACACACACACACACACACACACACTTGGAAGGGCCGAGAGTTGAACACACACCTACCTACTCTAACACACTACAGCACTGCGCATTTACAGAACGCGCTACCGAGATTACTGAACACAGCACTCTCAGAGGCATACTTCTAGGTGGGTGACATCATCCGCAAAGGCAAAGATGCCAATAGGGAATGTTTAGAGAGTGAGCGGTCTGAAAGCATATTACTGTCCCAATGTAGACATACACAAACATGCCAGTGCTGTCAACGGGACAACTAAATATCTATGGAGCACAACAACACTGAATAGATGCGGGATGCACCACAGACAGTACACCCTTCGAGAGAGCAACAAGTGTGTTCAATGTAGGCATCCATCGTGACATTGAAATTGGACATCTGGTGCCTGGATGACCACCATGGCTATACAGAATGTCAATGGCCATGCCCACACGCTTAGTATCACACGTCTGTTTGGAATGTACTGTGTGTCCATCTACACAACAGCGTACTGGGCATGCTCACACACTTAGCTGTTGCAAAGGGCCATCTTGCATGCACATGGAGTCTAATCATGGAGGGGCGCAGTGTGGAATGCACTGTGTGTCCATCTACACAACGGCATACTGGGCATGCTCACACACTTAGCAGTTGCAAAGGGCAATCTTGCAGGCAGATGGAGAGTACACACAGAAGGGCACAGTAAGGTATAACTGCCCTCATGCACAGGGCGGTCACACATGCAGTGACCTGTACACACACAGCTGCCATTACAGCTGTCACAGGTGCAGGTCACACACGTACACACTGCAGTGTACACTGTAGCTGTCAAGTCAGCACCGTGTCGTTGGTGCAGCACTACACAGCCTTACGGTCCCACAACACCATGTGACACATGACCACTGGGCTGTACAGTGGTGTACACCAGCTGTGCAGAGTACACATGTACCAACAGGGCTCCAACAGGTGTTATGCATTGCAATGATACCAGTATACATGAACAGGTCGGCTCAAAACATACCATGGCCCTTACACAGCTGTGACACCTGACTGTTGCTGTACACCAATGAACACACATCTGGGTACGTCATACATGTGATTGTGTGGATGTGTGCATGGACTGCACACACAACACATACATACATGGACTTTGATGTACCTCGTGCATAACACTGGCCTAATCAATGCTACACATGCGAATTGAAGGTGGGCCCATGTCTGTTGAATGCTCACACTACAGGGGGTAGCAGTGTTGACCGGGACACATACCCTTGTACTGGTCGCCTGTGACACCTGTGATATCATACCGCAGTCCATGTGTTATGTATGTCAACACACATGTCCAACAATAGCAATGCATACAAACATGGCAACAGGAGACACATGTGACATCTGTACTGTGCATGCAGCAAACATGCATGTGCAGTGGCCGATGTCCGTAACATAGTTGCACCTACCTACGAAATGCAGACGCAATGCAGACCCATCATTGACATCTGTATACGGTGACATACAAACAGCACGTATGGAGGGATGTGTACATAACGTGGTGAACCACCTGTCTAGATGTATGTGTGCAGGGGGTGGCTCACAGTTGTGTCACACACCATCCTATCATGCCATGTGCTAACTGTACGCTATGTCGCTGTTATGTGACGGTGCTGACATAATGCATACACAGCGGTCAGGTGTTAACAACTATATGTCATATGGCACCTGTAACACCTACAACCTCCCGTGTGTATATAGCAGCAGATTTGCCAGATATAGCATTGGTACACATAATGCAATCAATACCGCTGCATGTCCATCAAACGTGTCATCATATGGCTGGTGTATCATTCCCAGCACTACCATTTGTGTCCTAATGTGTGACCAGGGATGCCACATATCACGGGGAATATGTCCCAGTTGCTACACATCCCTGTACACCATTGTAGAGAACTGTACATACGTCAGAGTGGGAAGCATGACGTTCGCCGGTGAGGTGCATCACACACAGCGGCTGTCCATATACACATGTGTGGTCACCACAGTGTGTGTGTGTCTGTATGTATGTCTGGTGCTTGGTGTGAGTGTGTATGCTAATATATGGTGGGAAATTATCACTGGCCCCACGTGTTGACTAACCCGTAATGGTGATGCATTGCACAACCCTGTTGATGCCATAGGTCCCAGCCATACTGGCTATCTGTGCATGCCCCTTCTCTGTGACACGTCATGTGGGTGCATAGTACTGTGAGGGTGATGACCACACAGGCAAGGGTCCCCAGCTGCACACTATGGGGTGTGCGTTAAAGTGGTGTACACCCCGTGACTGCGGCCATGTTCGCGTACTGTTACAGGGTCCTACTGCTGCACAGTGTGGCCTCCAGCTACCAAGTGAAACCTCACATCATCATTGGCCAGGCCGCTGTGTACAACCCCTGCACCATGTCACCATACCTGTAATGTGTCCTGCTATGTATGTCACATCTCTGTCCAGTGTAGCCTGTGGCACTGACCACATGCGTCAGGTGCAGTATATGTGCAGACATCTGTGTCATATTTGTGTGTCCAACAGTCAGGATGAGGATACATGTAGCATGCTGATATTGCCAGACGTGCCTGTGTGTACTGCACAGTTACACGTGGGGGACTGCAAACACTGCTACCTGTAGGCACATGCAAGTACACCATAGGAGGGAACCAGGGTATCACAACCAACATGGTGCTACAGATGTAACCGAGACACATACCGTGAACACATCACAATGCATGCTGCACCTGCACTACATGGTGTGACTGGTGCATGTCGACAGTACACAACCTATGTCACATACACAACTCAGTATTCACACACAACCACTGCAACATACACATCCCTCACTATGCATACACAGGTATTACATACACCTCTCACTATGCTGTTCACCCTGTGCATCAGAATATTTGTGCATAACCCTGCACCAATGGTGTGGATGACAGGGATGTGGCACAGGCTTCATCATATGCACAGGGTGATATGTTTGCCAGGGGCATAGGCTGCACCAATAGATAACATCATGTGTGTGTGTAAGGGCCGATGAGATGATTAGACATGTCTGTGCAGAATGCATGTGGATGTTGTGGAGCCCTACAGTTGTGTTTGCTGTGTGCGTGTATGTGTGTACACAGTTCTGCCATTTGTGATGCCTACATGGGGTATAATTGACAGCCCCAGATTGTACAGTGCAGGTTGTACAGCTCACTGTGTCCGTCCACGGCCACGTGACCTGTGCCTGCCTGGGATTGCACGGGCACTACCAGGAGGAGGTACAGAGGGGCTACTGTCCGACAACACATGTCCCCACTGAGACTGTCCAGGGCCACGTTCACTTGGCCTGCTGTGTCCTGCTGTTGACAGCGCAGCAGCAGCAGCACTGCTACTGCTACCGGCACTATGGGAGCGGGCATGTGAGGTGGCACACTCACGTCAACCTACACTAGGTGGTGTTGCTGGCCTACATCCACGTGGCCTACGCCTCACTCCTACCAGGTGTTCCAGCACAGACAGCTCCCGCTCGCGGATTGCCATGCCTCAGTCAAGGATTCTGGCCATTTCACCTAGTCTCCTATCCAGAACAGTAGCAATCTGCTGTTGAGCATTTGCCAATGCCTGGATGTTGTCATTTAGGGTATGGATAGCAGCCCTCTGCAGCCTCTACCCTTCTCTGTTCTGCCGTTCAGCACGTGCCTGTGCCGCCATTACAGTCTGGAACATGCGTCTGGTGATACCAGCTGCTGCGCTCTGTCCTGCAGGTGCATGTCTGCCAGAGGTCCTCCTATGAGCAGCACCGGCCACATGCCTGTGTGGCACATCTGCAGTCATTACACTGACACCATGATGTGTAGACACACCTTCTGTAGCCACCACATGTTCCTGTTCCACGCCAACAGACGCTGACTGTCCTTCCTCTATGGCCACCGGTGATGCGGTATGTGTTGGCAGCAGAACTGTGTGCGGGGAAGAGGGGGACATAGCTGGGATGGTAACCACTGGCACAGATTCAGCCCCTGACAACCCTACCTATATCTCATGCATATGTTCATCACCGCTAGTATCTGTGGGGACACTAACATCAGATGGACCGCAGGAGGGTAACGCACCTACATCACCTGTGAATGCAAAGAAATACTGTAAAGTACAATATTCACAGACACACACACAGACACACACACACAAACACACACACACACAGACACACACACACACACACACACACACACACACACACACACACACACAGACACACACACACACACAGACACACACACACCATGCATGTGATTTGTCAGATGGCATGCAGCATGCCTGTGATAGAGCAGAGGGCATGCAGCTCAGACATTAATAGTGTTAGTAAGCATACCTCCCTGGGGTGCACACTACAGCAAGCAGGTGTCATATCAGTAGCCATGCAGTTCACACAATCATGGTAGTATGCATGCATCCCCGTCATACACCATGTGGCCCAGAACAGGATAACAGTACACATGGCTGATGTGACCTTGACATGTAATTTGCTGACATGTGCATTAACATACATACATGTTTGACACAATGGTGTCCTGACACATGTACAGCATCATAATGGGCTTCACATTGCAGTGTTGTGTGTATGCCCTACAGATAGAATGCATGTTTAGCAAATGTGCATGAGCATGGGAGGGTAGTGTGAGCCATCTACATTGCTATACAGTGTGAAGTACAGACACTGTGCCATTGCATGGCAACATGAGGCATGTATGTTGCTGTAGAATGCATAATATGTACACATTGCATAGCCATAACTGCAACACAGTCATGATGTTCGACAGATCGTATATAGTAGACTTCAGTGACACCTCCAGTAGCTATGCACAGGCTTTTAGGTTGTCCACTGTACCACATCAACTGTATAATCGGTCAACTAAGGCTATAATTGGACCATGTGTGGACAATGTGCAACAGGGTGTATACACATCCCATGTACTGTGTAGCTACATGTCTCTGGCCATCCCCCATGGCCATGTGTGCACATGTGGTGGCCAATTGTGTGTGATGGGCATCTTCTCCACATGTCTGTGTGGTCCCATATGACATACACCCATACATGTCAGATATGTCACATTCCACAGGTCTATGCAGACAATGGGTTGTATGTTTGGTATGTGGGGGTATAGGTTATGTGATAGTGTGACAATATTGCAGACAGAACACTACATGTCTGGGACATGTCAGGTGGCACATCACAATGTGTGCACCCGATGCAGGGGCATATGACACAATGGTGACACTTGTGGGCTGCCCATATCATAGCTCACTGTGTGGTACTGTGTGCATACCACACATGTTGTTCCAATGCATACTACATATGCCTCCATTGTAGAACACCTCCACCATTGTATGCACAGCTGACCACACATGTTGCAATGACAAGTACTGTGGTTTCAAGTCTGTGTATCATTACGTTTGCATATATTGCACATGGGTGGCGTGTGTGAATGCATGGTGGTGCGACCTGCATATCGTGACTGGAACAAACATCAGGTGTGCAAGTGTTAACTGGCCACATGGCAAATAGATCTACACTGTAACATGCCTGATACTGATGACAGTCTCACCTGCAACGGACCCATGTCTGTGTGGCACGCCAGAGGTACCTGTATAGGGGTGACACACCAGTATGAACATTATCCATGACTTTATGACAGCCACAGGTTGCACTGTGCATGTGCACACATTCACCTGTGTAATAGCATATAGTATGCACATGTGTGCATACACAACGTAGCATACTGTAGTATGCAGCATGTGTGTCCACATACCTGGCATATGTTGTTACTTTACATTATGTACAGTGACACATGCAACTACATGGGATATAATAGCCATATGTGCATTACTGACTTACCAGGCAACTTCAGGCTCATTGGTTGGGAGACACCCACCTCCACGATGGCAGCTAGTGTTTCAGGATGCTATTCCCTGGGTGTCCCCAGACTGTCCAGTAGCTCCTCGGTGTGTGAGTGGGGGCTGGGTTGGTGGCCCACCACCTGTTCCACCTTGTTCCCTGGCGATTGCAGTGGCACGCTGTTTTGCATGTCGTATCAGGTCTGTGCAGTGTCTGCGCACCTGCTGGTAGGTGCGGTTATGGCCAACAACATCGTTCACCCTCCTGCGTAGATCCTGCCACAGGTCATCCCGCTGCTGGGCATGCTGTGGCACATGGCTGAACAACAAGTCATAGTTGTCATGGAGCTGTGGGATGAGGACATCATCCTCCTGGCGGGTGTATGCTGGGAGGCATGTACGGGGCATTATCTGTAAAACATAATGATGGTGACAGGTCACAGTTTCAGAGATGTACAGAGATACTGCTGCACATACATTTCAATGACATCTACTGCATCTGCACAGTTATCTTTGCAAAGCACCATGACACTGACACGACTGACGTTTTTGTGTCACACATGTCACACCCATTATGCATTGGATATCATCACCATATATGTGTGTCACCTCATTACAGTGTTCATACTCCATGAAAATGCTGTCTTGCTGTGGAAATGTTTATTTGCCTGCACTTGTGTTCTTACCTATCTGCACATGTCTCGATGTGTCCACGGTACTACTGTTGACCTGGATGCTGTGTATATGTCACATATCAACACAGACACAGCCGGAATGGACTTGAGCAGTGACAATGCACACATACGCATGGACACCTGTACATGCATGTGTTTTGCCATATACATCTACACAGCACTGTACAACTGTTCAACATCCTGACACCGATTGCCTGTATTACACATGTGATAGACATGGGACAACGGATAGTCAGACGACATTTGCAGGGATGGTCATCAACCATAGCATGTGCAGGCACGGTTTCCACACTGTTACAGATGGCCATTGAGCCACCGCAAGCTGCATCAGTGCCACATTACTGATCCAGTCAGTTGATAGTACATCTACCATGCGGCCATCACACCATGTATGACTGGGATGACATCTGCAGCTTTGATGGACAGGGTTGCATGGTATGGCGGGAGTATGTCACATATATGGCACAGGGATCTGTCCAGCCTGTGGCGATCCTAGTATTAGGACAGTGGCTGTCCATGACATATGTCATATAGATCAGGATATGGACATGTAGCATGTCCATCATCATGGTGTAGCAAATGTCCTTCTGCAAGGTAGACGGCATGCTGCATAGTGGAGGTGTGGATTGTGAAGGCTGTTATCGCACATCCATGCATAGCCATTACCCCTTACAGGTGGTATGTGATCCAATAGTGGTCACCACAGTGCTGTATATGCCTGGCCAGTGATCTCCGTGCTCATGGATAGCACCCTGACATGACAAGGGTACCTCAGATGACTACTTAAGGGGCCTGGAGACATCACCATGTTGGGGGTACACTGCACAGCACCATCCCTTACACAGTGTCCATAATGTTGACCACAGCCTAGGTTGCAGTTTATGGGTACAGGGATGTTCACCTAGCTGTGACACTGCTGGTATCATCCATCAGACTGTGCACATATGTCACACACCTCACACACACAGCCCATTCTGTACATTGTTCACAACACTGACACAGCTAAACTGATAGGTCATGGCCATTCACAGCCTTACATACACAGATGCCTAACATTTGTCTGTGTGGTATGGGCTACAATGAGGTTGGGGTACAACACACTAACCCTGTTCTACTGTATCTGGCACAGATGTGCTGTGCACATGTCACTCTTACACCTTTTGTAGTTGTGGGTCTGTCAACAGGCCACTGGTGGAACACACCTGTGACATGCAAAGGTATTTGTAATCAAATATCCGTGCTATCTTGTACATCTGTACTGCTAACATCTGCAGTGCTAATGGTTCATGGACATGCACACCATACTCAGCAGGGTTATAGTGCGGTGCCACCCTAAATGACTGTCATCACCACTTGTGGGTTGATATTATCCAACACCCTATCTGTATTGTATGGTCATGCTAGGCACTTGTTCAGAACATGTGAGCATGTCATGAACTACTGATTACTATAGCGCCCATTCCACACCATTTCCCACAGGTACACTGGCTGTCCTACACTTCCCAGCTTGCTTAAGGTACGACAGCTGTTGTACACACGTAATGCACATATCCTGTGGGACATGGTTGTATATGCAGGCATGTCCAACTGTCACGTACCAGTGCTACTGCCTGTCTATATGAGGGATATGTCGTACATGTGGCAATAGAGCAATTGTCTCATGTACACATTCAATGCTCACTTCCCAACATACGGCACTACAGCCTGTGGGGGATGCACGTCTGCAGCTGTGCTGGGCCCATAGCTCTCAGGTGCACCTCATTACGGGGAACGTACCTCATTTGGGGTTCTAAAAGGTGCATGTTCCTCAAGGTTCCACATTGGAAGGGTCTGTCACACATTCATTGTTGTACATAGTTTACCTGCTAGCCATGGCTAGATAGATGAGAATCATATTAATTCATTGGAATATCTGTTTTATACGTAAGACCAGCCTATTTTAGCCATCATATGCCCTTCCTAGTTAATGCTGTTAGTAAGCCAGTTGTAAGTGTTCCACATTTCGCCCATTTGTCACACTGTATGAGGGCTAATATTCCTCATTTTGGGGACAGGAGGCTGACAGCTATGGCTGGGGGTAATGCTGTCGCCAACCCTGACTGCACCTGACAGTCATTTGGGGATGTGTAACATTCGCAACACACCCCACCCATCACATAGTCTCACATAATCTACACCACTGGCCACACCTACGAGGACAACCTGTGCAGTAGGTCTCCATACTCACTGTAAGCACCAGAGGTAGCCCCCATCATGGAAGACAACATCACCAGCTTATAGCCGAAAGACTCATGTGTGCCCACCACATACAGCCAATAGTGTGGTATAACATTCACAGCACACCAGTCATAGCTGACTCTGTAGGGTGTCACACTGCTGTTCCACACAGCAGGCTACACAAGGTGTTAGTCGCTTACATCTTGCTGTCGGGTAACTGCTTCTGCAACATAACCTATGCACCCATGCCACACCTCACCAGGTACGATATGTCTGTCATTTGCCATGTTAGTGTGACTGCCCTGTGATGCCACTTCACAGACTACTTGTGCAGGGACATGCAATAGCTCACCAGTCTTATAGCCCTGAGGGTGTGGGCCTAGCCCTGAGGAGCATTTTGCATTAGTCCGGACACGATACCACTGTACAATGACTGACTGTATCATTTCAACAGTTGCCTATGCTCCTATTGTCATTCCACAGGCATGTGGTATCTGTCCGCTATGACTGTCCTGGTCATACACAATGCTGTGGCACAGATGACTTGCACCTGTCGGCCCTGGGAGTACAGCTCACATGCTAGGCTCTTGATGCTTCTATACTGCCTGTCCTGCACAGTTTCCAATAACTGTCACCGGCAGGGCGGTAACTGGCATGCGCGACATGGGGTCATGTGACACATTGCTTGCAACTTCCCCTGTGACACACGCAGGCAAGGCACACCTTATAATGCACCACTCCAACATCTCTGCAGTGACTGGGACCTGCCTGTAGGCTCTGCAGAGCACACCTGCAATGACAGGTTATAGACGGACCATACCTTCCAGGCACATACCTGGACCGGCACACCCACAGCTGAGGGGTTCCCATATCCCACTATGTTTTGCACACATCCTGGCAAGTTGCTTAGCACAATGCATCAGAGGTGCTCCACGTGCAACTAACTGTGTCCGGGACCACTATACACATTGTAACAAGCGACAGAGTCAACATCATACCCCACAGGTAACATACCTTCTATGGTGGTATAGTGGACAGTGGGCCTCAGCTACTACTGATGTGTGACTGACACTACCCCACACTTCACTGGTATAGCCACTCATGTACCGACACATCCATGAGTCATACCCTCCACTCTGCTGGATCAACACATACACACCACCTCCAAGACCTACATTACCCTTGGCATGAACACTACCACCATGTGACTGGTGTTACACACCTGGGGTTATCCCCTCATTGGTGGATTCTGAACATATGCTAATCTACCATGTTAGCCACATCCGGGAAACACACCCATCACAGCATACACAGTACATGTGTACTACTACACCTACTACAGACGTCTGCTGACAGCGGTTGTTAACATCATGACACCCGTGCAGATGGACAATGCACATATGCTGACACATAACCCAGTACACTTAATTAGCATGTACACAACTGCATGGATCATGCTATTCCACACAGAGCCATGATGGTACACACCAGATAACAGATGCCACTCTGGTGGTCATGTTCCATGGACATATGATGTACAACAACAGGTGTAGGCTGTTGCACAGTGGTGTACATTCCCATGTGTGGGGTGGCTCACTGGTCAGCCGTGGTGAGGCCACAGGGTCCCTCATCACATACTCCAAGACTAGCTACGTAAACATGACTGCCACACATTCCGGGGTGTACCACCAGGCATTATGGTGGTATGTCAGTATTCGATGGCAACACCCACATCTGCTGTCACATACAACAGTCACTCCGGAACATTGCAGACCCAGGTATTGTTGGCAACATGCTGGAGGATGGATTCAATTCTGACAGTACACCCTCTCACTCACTACAGGGCCGCAATCCATACATGAACATTGTGGTGTCCCTGTGGTCACACCTACACAGTACTGACCTACACTCTATGTGTCCTGGGACGCTGGCCCCATGTCACCTTCCAACATCCCAGTCTGTGATGTCCACCAACCTTTGAATTACATGTCTCCCCACTAGGTCACCATATTCAGTAATAGCCTTGTTTCAGACATTGTAGACCATGAATGGCACACAGCAGCATTTATCACACTACACACAGGTGGCACCGCATTGCACAAGTGGGACTATAGTCCTACACACCTGACTGGACTGTTCTGCGTGGCTATGGGGCACATCATCAAGGACGTCATTCTCAGAGACATTGTTGGTCTCCCGTCCTCTGCTGCCACCCGGGTTGGGCTTGTTAAGGCCAGAGCATGGCCCCTACACATGGTGGACTCCTTTCATACAGTTACCAGGGCAGTTGCTGATGGTACGGGAGTCCACACATCCTACATTGTCCTCTCATTGCCTTTCAGCACCATTCCCCATTCTGGTATTGACAACATACACATTCACCTGCACATCGTACCCTGTGTCTCAGGATGTTATGCTATGTGGCTCATGGACAGGACAGACAGTGAGGCCAGCATACCATAGTACCTACTACATGTCAGGTACTTTGGCATACCATGGTCCTCAGTCATAGGGCCCCTCATGTTAAGTATATGCTTCCCTGCAGAACAGGCTGGCACAGGGGACTTTCCCTGCCTAGCTTTAGAACCCCTACATACCACACGCCATGATTGCTCCACCAGCTGATACTGACTCCAACCACACGGGTGTCGCTGTGACAGATACATAATATGACTATCATGGCATCAAGCTGCATGACACAAGGTGCATGCACATCACCTTTGCATTACACCATTCAGCTACTGACTATCACATGGATGGTAGTCCCCTACATACATATCACATTGTGCATGTTTGCCGTACACACATATGTCACACCCACTCCTGTGGTTACCGTATTGCCACTGTGGCATGGATATCCTCCTACGTGGCCACACCTATCTGTACTCAGTGTGTAACTGGTACATAGGCACCCATTGTACCTCTGAACTCAAGACATCTACACACATTCAAGGGTACACCACCCCATTTAGGGTCTACCTTACACAACAGCTGCAGCTTTACATGCCACAACATTAACACGCCATGACGTTTACTGAGCTCCGACAGTTTAAATATGTGGCTGCACTATGGACACCACATCTGTACACATTTGCATACTACATACTCAGGGGTGACCTCTGCTGATCAGACAGGGCCCATGTCCACAACATTATTGATGGATATACTCCTCATACGCAACATAAGCAGAGGCCACTGTGAGCAACATGCTCATGGATATGTGCACGCACGCCACAATGAGTGGGATGTGCTTCTGGGTTACATTCCCAAACCGGACACTCACCATGCTGTGGAACATAAGTCCTATGTACATCATGCAGGGACACTCAGTAGCACTGTTCATGTGATACCTCCCTTGGTGGTTGGGAGACACATGTAGGCCTGGGATCACTGCAGTGGCTGTACTGTGCAGTGGTGCAGGTGACACCTGGCTCTGCTCTTCACAGGGCACTACCCTGGAGAGGTGCCACTAGTGTGAACACTGTAGTTGTGCTTACACATGGACTTGACAGACTGCATAGTACCCCACTATGCACCTGTGCAGCTATTACATGTCCTTTGTGCATGGTTACTTGGTAGCCCTTCCATTTAGATTAGCTATCATGCTATTACTATGTCCCATACCTACAGGCCATATGTATCCTGTTATTGTACATACCAATAGACGATACCTGTGGTATGCATGATATGCCTGTTATGCTGTGTAGAATATCTGTCATATCTACCTATAATACTATACATTACACATATTTCACATAGTATCCCACAATGCAAAGCATACTTGCTCAGTGGGACCACTTTACATATGTCATTAACGTTATTTGCCCATACACATGCATGCTGTGACAGTTTATCAACATATACTATCCCCTGCTATGGCATGTCCTTGTTGGACATACCCTACCACTGATGGCGGGTTGTATGACATTGTTCTGTTTAATGGCCTCATGTAGCATCCCTTCTGGTGTCTGTGATGTGTACCTTGTGTCCCACTGCTGGACGCACACATTCTACAAGCGGTAGTATGCTCAGCAAGACATCACTACATAAATACCTTTCCCCACTTTATGCATTGCGGACACATTTAATTAATGCAAACCAGGCTATACATACAGTAAAACTAATTAATACAGATCATGCTATACATAACCTTACATATCAGGCATTCTACATACCTTGTTGTCGTTACGGCATTTCGTTTCTATCTCTCTCACAGTGTTTCAACTGTTTTTCGGTATGAGCATACGGTTTGAATGTCTGGCAAGTCATCCTTATATACGTAGATACCTGAAACATGTGGATTCTTCCCGCCAATTGGTGTTCCTGAGTGACTAATTACTTGCATATCAGCTGTGCAGCTACTCCATTCGCCAATTACGCAGCGACAGTGAGGTATAATTGGATTCTCCACTTGGGCATTGTCTATTTGCCCTACCTTCGGGGAGATGGTCTGTATTGTGTTTTGTTATGAGTAACTGCAACTGCAATGCATGGAGACAAGTATAGTTTGGATTCATGTCCCCCGTGGATTGTGTGTGACAGGTAGAGTATTTGATTCAACATGTGGGTGTACCTGTCATCCCGACGTCTGATAACGGAGTATTGCAATCAATACCTGTAACATGGCTGTTTGTTCCATTATATAACGCCTGCAATTTTGCATGTCGCCTTTAATTGTGTCTCTCACACGGTATATTGAGGGTTCTGCAGATGTAATTAACTGACTGGATGTTTGTGCTGCTATTACAGTTTGTATTGCTTTAGTTTCTAGTGTGGGGGATGTCGGTGTTTGTACGTAACACATACGGTTTGTGGGCCTTGCATTTCTACATAATCCTTATATATGTGTGTGGGCTCCGTCCCTGATTAGAGAGCTAACAGTTAGTAGACTTATGTTACGGGATTGTACGTTGGGCCATTGTTAATTGGTTTCTATATCGTCTGCAGGTGAGCTTGCTACTTTTATACCTCCGTAATTGTAGCGATATATCAGGGGATATGTGTAGGTGACAGCTATCCCTTGTATTTCTGTCCCAGATATTTGCAGTCATTGTGGTTGTGTTGTTAAAAGAGCCTGTTTGCCATGGGTTGCCACCTTATCATATGGTCATTATTGGACACTTGTGGGACACAAAGCAGTGTTTACAGGCCAACACGTAGCCACGGTCAGTACACAGGTAGCACATACTTTTATCGTCACTACATACCTATTGTTGTGTGACTTGGATACTTATCATATTGCATGTAACATTTAAGTTTCTTACATACAGGCATAACTATCAAATATGACTGTTACATTATATATGGGACATATTTATGTCCTACTATCTCGGACATTTGCCCTTTGTACTGTTTTATGTCAGGACACACCTGCCCAGGGTGGGGATGTCCCTCCTACTGTAATACAGATAGTAACCGTATGCCTACGGCTAGCTATACCCACACCTACCATACTGGTCTGCCTCTGACTTGGCACCAACATACACATGTTGCGGACACACACACACATTACAGTCACACAGAAATGCACACGGCACCCTCAATGCACACTTCCACAGACTACGGCACTCACAGACACAGTTGAACACAGTACCTACATGGACCGTGACACCGTCAGCGGTGACTAACCGTCCCTTCATATCATCATACTATTACTCGCGGATGTACTGTTCCGGTACTGTGTTCTATCGGTCTTTCAGCCTCGTGGTTACACATGTCGGTATGTTACACATTCCATGGTTGGCGGTATCCTATTTATTTGTACCTCCAAGATGTTATGAATGTCATTGAACTATCTATCATATTTGCAGATATCGCTGAATCCATCTATATCACCATATATCCCTCTATTGCCCTTTCTATCTGTATTATATATATGCATATGTGTACATATATATATATATATATATATATATATATATATATATATATATATATATATATATATATATAGCTATAGATATATATATATATATATATATATATATATATATATATATCTATAGACATCTATATATATATATATATATATATATATATATATATATATATATATATATATCTATATATATCTATATCTATATCTGGCTGGGAACGTGACAGGCACACATCACCACCATATGCTGTAAGACTCATGTACTGTTCAGGTGTTGGCATTCCGTGTTGCACTGGCTGTTGTGTTTACAATGTTTGAGGACTGCCTATGTAGGAGTCACACATTGGGCCACCTATACATTACAATTTACAGGTGTCATGTTTGTGTGCCATCCATTTTACTGTGTGTGCAGGTGGAGTGGTGTCAGTCCATAGGGGCCTACATGGTCAGGGTATGTGCTATACGTTCCCTCTTTGCCAAGGCGTAGGCATATTGGGCACGCCTCCGTCTGCCTACTGGGGCTGGCACAGTGTGTTCATGGTCTGAATCCCTCTGTGCCTGTACTGGCCTTGGCAATTGCGGTGGGCTATGAGGGCCTTCACCATTTTGTCCCTGCTGCAGCTGCTTCCGCAGGATCATATTATGTAGCATGGCACATACTATGATGATGAGGGCACACATGCCTGGAGAGTACTGCAAGGCTCCACCAGATGTATCCAAGCACTGGAACCGTGATTTCAGCATCCCGAACACACACTCTATGATGATTCTGGTTTGTACGTGTGCCTCATTATGGCGTTCTTGCATGGGTGTGTGTGCATTTCTGATGGGAGTCATCATCCACGGCTCCAGTGCATAGCCAGCATCCCCCACGAGATGGCCATGTGGGATGTCCCCCCTGACAAATACCTGATACAGCTGTGAGGCATGCCAGATATGGGAGTCATGGTAGCTTCCAGGGCTGCCAGCACACACATCCATGATAATGCCCTGGGCATTGCACACAACCTGGCAGTTGATGGAGTGGAATCCTTTGTGGTTTATGTAGCACATACCCTGCTCACTGGGTGGTGACTTGATTTGTATGTGCGTGCAGTCTATCGCACCCAGTACCTCCGGGTATTGTGCCACACGGTGGAAGTGACGCATATTGCTGGCCAACTCCTCCTGAGTTCTGGGGAAGTATATCTGCTCATTGGCATGTGGTAACATGGCATCCAGGAACTGGTGTAGTACCCTGGATGCTGATGCCTGAGATACCCATTATATCTCCAGTTGGCCTTTGAAAGGTACCTGTGGCCAGTATTCGCAGGCTTACACATACCTTCATGTCAACTGGTATGGGTTCCCCTCTGTTGTTTCTGGTTCTCAGGCGTGGCCGGCACAGCTCCACTATTTCCTGTAAGATGTCCCTGTCCACCCTGTAATGCTCTACTATCTCCAGGTCATGTAGCCCCTGGAAGGTTACCCTTGGTCTGAACACTCTCCTTCTCCTCCGAGGCCTGCGGTGGTTGTCGGCATCATCCTCCACAACACCGTCAGTCTCTAACACATGCTGATGAATCACAGCTATGGCAGCTCCCAACATGTACATTTTAAAAGTTCCCCGTGTGTTTACACCTATGGTGCAATGTTTGGGAATACACAGGTGTGTGTTGGGTGCTTACACACTTTATACTATTGTGCTGTGAACACCGATGATGTCATAGGGTGTGTATGTACGTGCGTAGCTACAGGTTAAGTTATGTGCTTTACTGCCGGAACTACTATTGTGGTGCCTTTGGTGTTGAATTACATTTGCCTGCCGTGGTTACCTCTTGACCTTCCCTTTACATTTCTGCACGTTGCACCTACCATTTTCTGGCGTGCATCCTGCAGCCTACTTTCATTTGTGCTTTCCTGGACCTGGCGTATCTTGCGTTATGTGTGTTACTGCCGGTCTGCTGTTGGTTTGCTTTGCTCTGCTGTGTCAGGTCTCCTATCTTTGCAATCCAATACCTCCCCTCCTTTCTTTGCATTCACATGCCTCCCCTATCCTGTTTTGCAGGTTTCTGCAAGTGGACTTGTCAACTGCCGTCGATTGGCCTTCGTGGGTTGATTGGTGTCGATTGCTCATTAGTACTCCAATTACCCTACTTCCGCATTTCCTTTTCTTCCCCTGACCTTCCTTTTTCTGCTATTGTTTGCGGCGTGTGCATCCGATTACTGGGTTTCGGGCACGTTTTCATCCTTGTACACATGTGCTTTTGGCCAACATGTGTGCTCTCAGCTAAACGATTCCTCCCCACCCCTATCCTGCAGCTTTGCTTAGCAACAGACAGGCCAGATTTGCAATGCTCCAATGTGTTTAGTGCTACAGTGGCACACCCCTCTGCTGATGTCATGTATCTCCTCTGAGCCACTCCTCGGTGTTATACCACTGCGCCGTATGGTACAACCTTCCTCCGGCAGGACATTTGCGATTCAGTATTATCTGCCTCATTTGCATGGCATTGACTACTAATTCATAGTTACCGCGCCAAACACTATCGCAAGCCCTTAGCAACCCTTGTACCTTGGTTGTGGTGTTCCATGCCTACCATTGTGTGTTATGCTGTAAACCTGATTTCTATTACGTTGTGATTTTATGACATTTTTATATTATTTCTTTATGTTACAGCTTACGCACACATGCCCTGCGGTTCTGCTGTGCGTTACTGTGGACATGACATTAAATGTTGTTATTTACGTGTCGTGCATCTTTTCTTATGCCATTGGCTGTGTATTTCACCATTGGCATATGTTCACGTTGTGATACCTGGGTCTGGCCCTCTTCCATAGCTCCGATGTTATGTTTGGGAAAATGTAAACCGTGTTTTTTGGTTTACATTTCCGTGGGCTTATGCTACGCCTGCACCATTTCATGAATCGCTATATGCCTTCATTTGCATGGTGCAACACTGCACATGGGGTGATTTGCATACCTACGCTGGGGGCTGTGCAGATCTGGCATACGCCGGTAGTCCACGTGGAATTGGATCATACCTGAATCGCTCGGCGGCCATATTTGGCGTTATAACGCCTACGCTATGTGTGTGCCTGGCGCAAGCTTCATGAATCCCGGGGAAAATGTTCAATCTCAAAAGGCAAAATCAATTTATAGAGCTAAAAATCATTCAACAGGGTAAGGCACATGTGGAAAAACACACATTGCAGTGCACAACTATCACTAGAACTAAGGAGACAGGTATGAGTGAGAGTATTTAGTAAGGAAAGGTAAATAAAACCTATTCTGTTATGGACCATGAAGGTGTCCTGCTGCAGGCATAGATAATGGCTGTCATTTCTGCTTTGCTAGAACATCTGTTGTCAATAAATAGAATTGGTGCTGGTATCACAAACAACAAGATATGTCAGGATATACAGTTATCAGCATGCCCTAGGTTGCTACTGTCATATCCTTTATTTTCTCCATGAACATTTAGTACCTATGATATGTCATGACACACCATTTTGTAACAGAAGTGCATATCAGAAGAGGCTGCCCCTTGTGCCCTGGTGCTCCTCTGTCAGTTTTTCAAAGCTGGAAGACCATGTTCAGATGCCCAGGGGTCTTGGCAAAGGTCTTTTATATCTTGGATTGGATGGACACAAGAACTGCTTATTATTTTATTGCGGATGGCTACACACAGTAACAAGATGTTGTTTCAGGTAAATACTGCATATAGCACTGATGGATATATTATGACATTATGAGAACTGAAGTGGGGTATCTGCAACCCAAACACTCATTTAACTTCTGTAGTCAGCATGGTATGTTGAAGCTTTCCCCTGCAAGGTATTGAGGTTGATGAATAACTATCATTAACTAAGACTCCAGTTGGTAATGCTGTCTCAACATCAGGGATAATGCAGTTGTCCTTGTTATGCCACTCACACGTAAACAATTATTTATGTACCACAGAGCTCAGGTTTTTCCACAGAAAACTGTAATGCACACTATCAGTTAATTATGCTGAAATCTCAAAGCTCCAACTATCTGCTGCATAGCAGTTGTCGTAATGCCCTACTTCTGCTTGATTTATCTAGTACCTTCTGGAAAGAAAAGTAACTTTATTTTGCTGTGTTATCTGTCTATGACCTTTAGTATTCAGGGAGCTAGTCAAACCCATAGAATTGCTCCAGAATGTTACTGTATTCATGAAAGCATTATGTAGTTCCCAGCCTCATAGCATGTAATGGCCAGGAACTTGTCCAGGATGCAAGAGGCTAAAATCTGGCACACTCTCAGAAAGTCATGAATATAGCAATGGAATGTCCAGATGTGATAAACTCTCATTTGGATTAAGATAAGGTTACCACTCTAGTTGAGTGAGTCGTATCTAATGCACGTTAGCTAAACACAGCAAACAAACAGTAACTGCTCTTTGTCCTCATCAGAGAGCGGGTCCTAAAGAAACAATGCCTAGCAAGGCACATCTTTGTTACAGGGTATGAAACTGATGGTAACAGTTTCTCTTTCTGTGGCATATTTCCTGTGGCGTAACCATTACCATAACTTGAGGCAAGTTATTTTTTTAATGTTTAGTCTCTGTTTGAAATTTTCTCTCACTATTTTTACTTCAACATTACATGGATGCTGAGAAGAATCTGAGCTTTATGGAGTCACAAGCAGTCCACAACTAATCACAGTCGGCCAGCACGAATCACCAGTGGAGAGAATTATTGACAACGTCACCATTGCACCTTCCTCCCTAAATGTTAAATTGTTTTCAAATTTGTCCCATTATCATACCTCTCAAACTCTTAATGCAAGAAACCTGGACAAAGTCTGACATAATGGGAGACAAAGGCCTGAAAATAGGGACAGACATTAAATATTGCTGTTATAAACTCAGAAAGTTAATAGAATAACATGATTTGTCTTAACATTCATTTTTCTGTGAAGGTTATGAAGTCTGAAACTCAAAGGTATGTCATTATTTAGTGACTCCGATCCTCAGATCATTACAGTGATTTACCAGAAAACCACATATTTTATGAGAAACAGACCAAAAATATGAGGCAAAAATCTGGACATTCTGTGAAAATCTGGACAATTGAGAGGTATATCATAAGGAGAGGGAAACATCTTGGCTTGTATATAGGTCAGTTAGTTTTCATATATGAAGAATACTTTTAACTGCTCACAATATTTATTTATTTATTTATAAATTATTTATTATAAATGGTTAAACAGACACCCACGACTTCACACATAACACCCAACACTTTACTATCCCCAGCACACCGAATATACCACCCTCTATAAAATACCACCCCTGTACAGCCACAAAACATAATCCTAAAGACAAAGACTATATAAAACTTATAAACAAACTCGCAAAGCTCAGAATATCCTGTTACTATAACCTTATAACACATGGAACCATTCATCCCAACCCTAGCCCTCCCATACCCAATAACCTCCACTCCCCTACCACAAACCCCACAGTCAAGCTACCCATATATACTCCCACTGGTTCCCTCCTAGCATTTCACCTACATATTAGAAGTATTAACAATAAGATTCCAAACCTACATGCTCTCCTAGCAATCCACTCCTCGGACATTATGTGTCTTACAGAAACCTGGCTAAAACTCAGTACTACTGACAATGAAATAGTACCTCCAGGATACAATATTCACCAGTTAGACTGTGCAACAAGGAAAGGAGGTGGGATAGCAATCCTTTACAAAAATACTCTAACCGTTAATAGAGACATCATTCAACCTCCCCAATTCAATAACGCGGAACTCCTCATAACAAAGCTACAGATTAACCAAAACAGGCACTTGAACATCATCTGTGCATACATTACACCAGGCAACAACCTAAATACCCTAGAAGATATCCTTTACTGGTTATCCACTACCTATCCCCAAGAAACCATAGTTCTTGTTGACTTTAACACCGAATGGCACCCCTGCTCCTCCGACCCCCCCACCCATATAAACTTATCTGGGTTTAAACAGACCATAACCTCTCCCACGAGGATAAACAAACCAACCAACAGGGAAAGTATCCCAGACTGGATCCTAGTTAATAACCAACCCCAACTGTACACAGCTGGTACTCTCCCTGATGACCTCAGCGACCATTGCCTAAACTATATCATAAAACATAAGGCAGGAAACCCTCACCAGCCCAAATATAAAACAGTTAGAAACAGGAAAGACTTTGATGCTGCTATATTCCAAAATGAATTAAAAGCAGTTGACTGGTCAAAACTAAAAAATCTAACATTAGAAGAGGCCATAGATCACTTTAACATTAAATTCCTAAGTATCCTTGATTCCCATGCTCCAGCACGTACAAGAAAAACTAGATCATCTACAGCACCATGGCGCACAAAAGATACCAAAGCTAAAATCAAAACTAGAAACAGAAACTGGGCCAGCTGGAGAGCAACTAAAGCCCCACTTGACCATCTAAAATATCATCAACTCAGGAATGATACAAAAAAATCTATTTTGCTGGATAAAAACCAAAAATCTCCTACAAAAACACCATAACAACCCTCAAAAGTTCTGGGCAGGCTTAAATCAACTACTTCATCCAGGTCATTCCACCACTCCAACCCCGGCTAACTACACCAATAGTTCCCCAGAGACCATAGCTAGTGCCTTGAATAAGTTTTTCACTGAAACAATTCAATCCCTAGCAAATCAACTAACCCCCTCTAACTTAAACCACACACCTAATCTACCCAATAATCATCCTGAATTTAGCTTCCAACCAATATCCACTAGTATTATCAAAACACTTCTACAAAAACTAAAACCTACCACCCTTGCTGCTGACCTCCTCCCAGCAGAGTACCTACAAATAGCTGCAGATGCCATTGCATATTCCATATCTATCCTCATCAAAATAACTTTATCAGAAAATGCTATCCCCTCTGTCTGGAAAATATCTCACGTCATCCCACTCCATAAAGATGGTAGCTCCTCAGACATATCCAGCTATAGACCCATTGCCATTATTTCCCCACAAACCAAAATAATGGAGAAATGTGTACAGAAGCAACTAATGCAATACCTTACACAGAATAACTCACTATCCAACTCCCAGCATGGTTTCAGGGCATACCACAGCACCACCTCAGCCCTCCTTTCCTTTACTACTGCCATAAACCAAAACAGGAATGACAATAGGCTTACCTCCGCCCTCTTTCTTGACCTGTCAAAAGTCTTTGACATGGTCAACCATGAACTTCTCATTCTTTCACTAAAATCTATTTCCCTCAACAAGCCTGCTATCCAATGGTTCCAATCCTAACTGACTGGTACACAACAGGTGGTACTATGGCTGGGCAAACCCTCCAGCCAGTTACCTCTCACACATGGTGTCATGGTCAATACTAGGTCCACTACTCTTCTCTGTTTTTATCAACAACCTTCACACTGCTATCCCTAAAGCTACCTGCATTCAATATGCAGATGATTCCATTCTGATCTGCTCAGCCACCTCCCCATCCGAACTGCAAACCTTAACCCAAGATACATTTAACACTATCGAGAACTGGCTCACCAACCAACGCCTACTTCTGAACCTCAATAAAACTAAACTTCTACTCTTTTCCCCCACTAATAGATCTACCACACTTTCATTCTCTGAAACATCTAACAATGGCACCACTATTTCCCCAGATCATCACACCAAACTGCTAGGGGTTATTATAAACAATAATCTCAAATTTGACCTACAGGTCAACAAAACCATACAGACCATTAACAAGAAGCTTGGATCACTGTATAGAAACAAGTCATTTTTAACCCCCACTGGCTAGGACTGCAATCGCCCAATGACACCTACTCTCACTCTTTTATATACCTCGCCTATACTCTCAAAGCTCAACAAATCTGAGCTAGGTAAGCTGTTCCATAACTACAATCATATTGCCAGATTCTCCACTGGCTCCACCTATCGATCCCACCACTGCCAGAACCTTAAACAGCTAGAGTGGCTAGAACTGCCCAGCTTAATTAAATTCAATCAACTCTTAATAGCGCACAAAATTTTGTACCACCCTGAGGATGCCCCATCACTTGAAAATATTTTTAAGCCATATAGCAACCTGAGATCCATATGGTCAGCCAATAAACTACTGGTCCAAACCCACAAAACTAATAACTCTGCTGGTGAATCCCTGTTTGCCAACTTCATTGGCAAAACCTGGAATTCGTTGACAAACTATATAACCCTACAATCCTCCAAAAGTCTCTTAAAAAAACCTCAAACAGTATCTCAAAGTGAATTGGCTATGCCCATGTACCAACCCTGATTAAGTTATAAACTGAAAGCATATTTTGTAATTATCATAGCTTGTAACTACGTCACCAAGCTCTGCTTCCAGTCTGATGTCTCTTACTTTTAATAGCGTTTGTCCATGAGAATTGTGAGTCGCAACTAGGGAATACTATTAAGCCATTGTATATAATCACTTTGTTTTTATAATTGCTTGCTAACTTCTGTGTAATCTATGCAAGTTTGTCTATGTGGAGCTTTTCTCCCTGGGCCTATGCTGAAAATGGACATGTATCCAGTTGGAGTATCCCAGTAAACAAATGTAAAATAAATAAATAAAATATTTATGTATTTATTTATTTATTTATTTATTATATTCCTGTTAACAACCTTTACAAATAAGATTATATATAGGGAATGACTGCAGTCCTGGATTTCAATGATTTGTGTTTAACTTTTTTTTCAGTTTATAAAATGGCCTCATTGTTAATCCTTTCTTGACAGTTATCTGAAAATAGTTGTACTGCACAGACACTTTGGATTGTAAGTTTACCTGACAGAAGTCCTGTAGAGAGAGATGTTTGTAAGGATGTTGATTTAAATCAATAAACCATTTCTAACAATTCTTAGCCAAAAGACAGAACACAGGCAATTCACAGAAGGAGATTATTAAGCTTTTAAAAACAAATGTATCCAATCTTCCATGCCCGCTATAGGAGACTTCAAACATCCTATTACAGCAAATGTTTTTCTAAATAGCAACTGGAACACCTGCAAACATGAAGAAAACAGGACATGAAGTTGCTGGAATAGTTATGCTGCTCTCTGTAAGACAGAACTGCGTCCATTACAATGGATTTCTGAGAATTGTATGATTAATTTTGAAGAATACACACAGAAGCCGCATCTGAAAGAATGCTTAAAATTAGTCAACAGAAAGTAAATATCAAGTTGATGCAAACATTTACAAAATACTGTTTCCTATTTATACATTGATGATCATGTTGCAAATAATATTGCTTTTACCAAATATAATAAGTGAAAGGAACAGTGACAACAACGTCAAATAAATGTGGGAGGTGAGGTGTTTATATTACTTACACACTTGTGTTTGATGTGAGCAATAACAGAATCATAAAATTCCAGCTAAGGATTCTATGGTATTCAGTACAAAGTCTTCAATTTTTTGTAGTTATGTCCATCTGTTCAAGAGCAAGACATTCCCCTTGGGGAGTATATGTAACATTATATCTTCAGCTCTTGTTCTACTCTGGCATTTGTTAAATGCAAATTTCTGTAGTTCGACTTATGAAAGTATTAACCATTGAAGCAAAGCTATATTGATGACCATGACTTTTTTCATCCAATATAGTGCAAAAGATATTAAAACTTAATGTAGTCTTAATGAATCTGGACATATACCATAATAATTAAGACTCACATTTGCTTTTCTTATACATGATGAATTCTATGACTCTTCTTTTAGATGTAATGTAATGTAACAACAATGTAGTGGAAGGAGAGCCATGATTATGCTTCAAACTCAGTAAAAAAAAACAATAAACTTGTTACGCACTACTGTAGCAGGAGACATAACTGTAACAATGTTTTCAAAGGTGTGTAATAAATGTTACATACCCCCTAAGCACTATGACATTTGGGTATAAGTGCTTTACTGGCTTTCAAATCAGGTAAAACACATTGTGTTTTCTTTTCTCTTGTAACTGACAGTACATGGAGTAGATAAAGACTCTGTGTACTACAAAGAGTTATAATCAGGTCTCACCAATCATAACCCATTATTATAGGTTCATAGGTTCATAGGTTCATAGGTTCATACTAGGCTATCTGCCCTAGGGCATTTATAAGCCTAGCCAGAGTGTGTTTGGCTTTCGCCACCCGTTTTAAATTAATTTTGCTATGCCTTTTTTTGAGGTTAGTATACTGTGCCTCTGTCTAACAGTGACACAGAAGTGATAGCCGGGGTAAACCTATGATCTCCCATCCACTCATCAAGATTCCTCTTGAAGAGAGACAATGTGGGATTCTGCCTAACCTGGACTGGGATTTTATTCCAGAATGAAGGGAGCCTCTGGGTTATGAATCTGTCCCTCCAGCATGTCCTATTTATTTCAGTGCTGAGGTTCAAGTCACTCGAGCGCGTAGCTCGATGGGATTTGGATTTTCTGAGGTGCAGCATGTCCATTAATTCCGGGTTGGACATGGCTTTATACGTCAGGCACAGATCGCCTCTGAGCAGGCAGTATGCCACTGAGTAGAGCTGGAGTTTCTTTAACCGGGCAGCATATGGCATCTGTTTGAGCCCTTTGATCCTCTTGGTGAGGTACTTTTGGGGTCTTTCCAGTTGCTGCAGGTGTCTGGTAAGGTACATCCCAAAAGGGGCATTGTACTCAATTAGGGGCCTGATGAGGGATGAGTAAAGAGGCACGATGACCTCCCCTGATCTAGATGTGAATCCCTTCATGATTAGGTGGGCTATATAAAATGTTTTTCTAACCACTTTGGCCACGTGGTTGTCAAATGAGAGATTGCTATCAACTTGGGACCCCAGGTCCCTAATGACTTCTTCTGTACTTAATGGATTACCACCTATGTGGTAATTTGTGGGCACTTTGTTTTTGCCAAAGGGGATGACTATACACTTTTTAGCATTTAGCTTGAGGCCATGGCTCTGGCACCAGTTGTCTGTTTCTATTAGGCCCTTTTGGAGGATGCTTGTGTCGGCTGGAGAGTTGATTATGGCGCCCAGTTTGCAGTCATCTGCGAACTTGGTCAGCCACAGTCCTTCTGTGTTGGCCTGTACCGCCGCGAAATATATACCGAACAAGAGAGGTCCCAGGACTGAGCCTTGTGGGACACCACTTGTAACTGGTTTGGAGTCTGACATGGCTCCAGCAATTCTAACCATGTGGGTTCTGTCCTTGAGCCAGTTTGCAACCCATCTAGTGACATAGGGGTTTATATTTAAGCTGGTGAGCTTATCTATAATGCCCGAGTGGGGTATTGTATCGAAGGCTTTTGCGAGGTCCAGGTAGGCTGTGTGGACCACCTTCCCTCGTCAATGGCCTTGGTGACTGTTTCAAAGAAATCGACCAAGTTTAAGAGGCAGGATCTGCCCTTAACAAAGCCAAACTGGGAAGGATCCAGTGTCTGTAGGTCCCCAATATCTTTATTTATGAGGTCCATGATGATCCTTTCCATAGCTTTGCAGACCAAGCTAGTCAGGCTTATGGGGCGATAGTTTCCAGGATCCGTTGAGGCACCACCTTTGTGGAGAGGGACCACTGTTGCTGTACGCCACTCTTTGGGTACATATCCTGTAGTAAGGCTAAGATTGAACAGTAGTTTTATGTTTGGGTTTAGCTCTTCTTGGAGTTCATGTAGGACGCAGCCCGGGACACCATCTGGTCCCATTGATGCTGTGTTTTTTGCTTTGGAGAGGGCGGCTCTTACCTGAGCATCTGAGATGTCAGGGAGGCAGCACTCTGTTGGGATAGATATTTGCCCTTTTGGTGGGGAGGGGGGGGAGAAGTTTGCACTGAACCTGTCAGCTAGAATGTTGGCAATGTCTGTGGGCTCGGTGTATTTTTTGTCATTTTGGACTAATTTTGAGCATATCTGGGAATTCCGACCCAGGTTCCTAACATAACTAAAGAAAGCCTTGTGATTATCCTTAGTGTCCTGTGCAATTTTTCTCTCGAAGCTGGCCTTAGACGATTTTATGAGTGCCCGTAGTTTTTTGCTAAATACTGATCAGAGATGCCTTCTCTTTTTGGGATTTTGCTCTATCATGTAGTAGCTTCCTCCTTCTATTGTATAGTTTGTTTATGTCTGGGGTCCACCAGACAGGATGTCTGCCTTTGGAGGATTGGGTCTTGGTTTTATTTGGGATTGCATGATCCATGCATTCCTGAAGGTGTTCATAGAATGCGTTTATAAAGGATTCTGCGGTCTGGGCCGTATTTTCCACAGGCCCGGGGGCTTTGAAAGATTTCGCCTCGGTTTTGAGGCGTGTGAAATTTGCTTTAGAGAAGTTTTTCACTGTGGTTTTCTGGGCAGGGGGTGGGGTCGGGATGTGAATATCCAGTGAGATTAGTTTATGGTCTGATCTCACCAGTGAGGGATACACTTCTGGTCTGGAGCATAGTGTCCCCATGTTGGTGATGATTCAGGTCCAGTATGTTTTCCCCTCTTGTGGGAGTGGTAACAAGTTGTTCCATAGCATTTGAGTTTATAAATTCTAGGAACCTTTGGGCTAGGGTGTTGGAGCTAGAGTAATGCTCCCAGTCTATGTTTGGGTAGTTGAAGTCGCCCAATATAATGGTGTTTGGAGAGACCTTCATATTTTCCAGTATTCTCAGGAAGGCCGAGTGGGGTTCCTGTGTTTGGGAGGGTGGTCTGTAGCAGGCTATAAACTGGAAGGCAGTTTTACCCACAGTTAGTTGCACATGGATAGTCTCTGATGCTTCGTGCTGTGCCACCAACCTGGAGGCGTGGGTATCTTTGACGAATATTGATACTCCCCCTCCTTTTGTGGTTCGGTCCAAGTTTTGGGGCCGAAAAGCATGGTATGAGGTATAACCTGGTAGTGCTGGGGTGCTGTCGGGAGCCTTGAACCAGGTTTCTGTTACTGCACAGATATCGATGTTCTCCATGCTAAGGAGAGTTTTGAGTGCATGCATCTTGAGGTTTAGACTTCTGGCGTTGAGTAGCATTACTCTTAGTTTCTTATCCCTTGTGATACCTATGGAGGTGGGTTTGTCTTTTGAGCCTTGCCTAAAAAAGGCACTATGGGGGTAGCAAGAGCCTTTGCCAATATCCGAAAGCCCAGGGGTGACAGGTGCAAGCCGTCCCTAGCGAAGCATCGTGGCTTGTCGAGCATGTCATCCCAGGCTGACAGGCATTGGATCCCCTTTGAATGACACCAAAAACTTAAGCCAATTGTTGAAATTGACATCTTGTCTTCATATTGTGGCATCATTCTTGGTGAGGGTGAGATGCTACTCAAGGTCAGGGTCATACCGGCCTGGGCTACATGCTCAGAGAGCTCCTCTATGTCTCTTTTCATGTAGTCCGGGGAGGTTCGTCTCAGGTCATTCACACCAGCATGGACAATGACTGAGTCATATTTGTACTTGCCTTGGAGTGACCTGAGTGCTTGTGTTATGTGGCAGATCCTAGCGCCCGACAGGCAGCTCACCATGTCCTTCTCCTTGTTCAGCCTGGTGAGCGGGACGTCAGTGTGCCTGACGATAGAGTCACCTATTACAGGTGTATCAGGTGTGTTGTTTAGCCTTGAGGGCTGTGACTGTTCGGCACATTGGCTTTGTGAGCTATGTGTTGCACGTGTTTTGTTTTGGGGTAGCGGTTGCTTGGATGTCTGCCTTGGAGGTCTCTGCTGCTTAGGCAGATTTTTATTTAGAGCCTCCGAGTATGTTTTGTGTGTTTATGTGTTTGGTTTGTTGTTGTGGTAGGTCTGTGTGAGACTGGAATTGTAGTGAGTGTGGTTTCCTTCTCATCCTGACTGGTTGAGCCAGTACTGAGTTGAGAGAGCTTAGCCTCCAGTCTGGCTATATGGTTGCATCTCTCACATGTGTTGGAATTTGTTGGGAGGAGGAGAGGGTTGTCTGTGTACATGAGGCAGTTGTAACATTGCCTCAAGATTCCCAGATTCACCAGCTGGACCGGAGAGGAGATTGACAACTGACCTTTGGACATGCTAAAATAGTATTGGGAATTCCTTTATAATTGAAAAAAAGGGCCAATGGGGAACAAGGTACTCAAGGGGAGTTTGTGAGGGTGTAGTGCTTTTAATTTTTTAGAGCTGACTTATATAATTGCTTTAGTGAGCAAGTGCCAGGTAACTTAAATGCAATGTGTTACAGGTAACTTAAATGCAAAAATGACAAACAGTAACTTTCTTTCAAGTGAAACAAGAAAATAAGTACAGTAATCAATGCAGATATCACTAGGGATCCACAGAAGTGCTAAAAGGCCGCGTTTTAGGTGGAATTAGCGTTTCAGGGAAATAAACAAACAACAAGCATACAAATAAAGCTAGATTCAGCAGGCCTGGATCTAGCCTATGCTACAACAAACAAGGTATACCAATTTCAGTAAGAAACAGTTAGAATATGCAGGCACTATAAGCCTTTAACCAGAAATTCCCTGCTCAGAAGGGCAGAGTCCAGCCTCTCCTCCCACAAGAGTGCAGACCGCAATCCTTCTTAATGTAAAATAACTGGCCTGAAGCCCAAGTGCTTAAACCAGAACTAATACACTTTTAGAATAACAGACACTGAGCTCTCATCAGCAGTTCCCAACTTAGAAGGATGTAAGCTACCTGTCCTGCCACCACAGTGCAGGCCACAAACCTTCCTAATGTAAAACAACTGGTTTGAAGCTCAAGTGCTTAATCCAAAAGACTTAGAAATGATAGCTACACTTTAATCACGTTACTACCAGCAGTAATAAATACAACTGAATACTTTAAAGAATGCCTGGATTAGTGCTCAAGTTATACAAACAAAGCTAGATTCAGCAGGCCTGGATCTAGTCTATGCTACAGCAAAAAAGGTGTACCAATTTCAGTAAGAAGCAGTTCAAATATGCAGGCACTATAAGCTTTAACCAGAAATTCCCAGCTCAGAAGGACAGAGTCCAGCTTCTCCTCCCGCAAGAGTGCAGAACACGAACCCTCTTAATGTAAAAGAACTGGCCTCAAGCCCAAGTGCTTAAACCAGAATTAATACCCTTTTAGAATAACAGACACTGAACCCTCAATCAGCAGTTCCCAACTTAGAAGGATGTAATCTACCTGTTCTGCCACTGCAGTGCAGACCACAAACCTTCTTAATGTAAAACTGGTCTGAAGCCCAGGTGCTTAAACTAAAAGGCTTCGAATGAGTTACACCAAGCATTATGTGCTCTCAGCATGGATGCCAAGATTCGCCTTGAAAGCAAAGTGCCTTTAACACATAATAAAGTGTGTATGATAGGAGACCCCATCATAACCCTTTGTATCTCCACTGGGGTCTGCAGACTTGTGCTCTTTCTAACTGAGTTTGCAATTAAATGTCTGCACAAAACGTTCCATAAAATAGTAAAATCTGTAATCATTGTAGGACCCAGCAGTTAAAAAGAAGCAAAACATTGCTTTTGAAGAATATAATTAGCTAGTGACCTTCAGTTTTTTTAAATAGAATTTACTTACATACATTCTTATTTTTATAATCCATACAGTGTACTGAATACAAAGGTCCACTTTCAGACAGGGCTAGGACCTTTGTAAATGCAGGAATAAGAAGTCAGGAATTTTTCGAAAAATAGTTTTAGGTAGACAAGCCCAGGCGTACACTTGCTATGGTATATTTTAGCTTTGGTAGTAATGTACAGTTAGTTAAATGCACATACATACAGTGGTTAGATAAAATTCTAATGCAAAAATTAAAAAAAGTAGCATGCTGGATTGAGCTGTGTAAGATGACACATATTAGGTTACAAGAAACAGTTGGACAATTAAAGGCTTAGGGAACCAAGGATGGTGCTCTTCCAGTAACTAGTGAGGTGGTACTTTCATTTAATATTACCAGCTGCTCTGGAGACTAACTGTAAGGTTTCAGTGTAATTTATTACATACATTCATGCATACAAGCATGGGTAATAATTCCCTTCAAGCATGACAATATACCAAAGCAGTCATTCCTATAATAAACATCCAGGCTTTTCTTAAAATACCTAAACTAGTGCTTGTTTTAATATAATTTGATAGTCTTTTCCATGCATCAGCTGCTCCCTTAGATAACCCCTTACTACATTTCTTATTCATATAGAATCTTCTATAAAAGTTGTCTGATGATTCTCAACGAATTTTTAATAACCCCAAACATTCCCAGAGGTAGTTGTCTCTAAATGCCTTATATACCTGAATAAGGTTTCCACTTAAATATCTATATGAGACAAGTTCAGATATTTTAGTCCTTTATAATAACTAAAATTTTTACACCCATGAATGCCTTGGTATATTTCTGCTTTATTGTTTCCAGTTTACTCGTGCTTATTTTATGGTAAGGTTCCATTTTCAAGTTTGAGTCTAATGTAATTAACAAACAATGACTTCATCATTTCTGATTTCCTACACTTTATAAATCTTTTACTACAACCTACAGTTGCATAACTATCATTACCCAGTCAGTTTATATGATAAGAAAAACTCAAAGATGGATCTACCCATATACCCAGGTCCTTATATGCATTTACAATTTCAACTGTATTAAATATTAAAATTTCAATTTATGCCTCTGAAATCCCATATGCTTAGTTTTTGATTTTATTATGATATTAATCTCCTGTGCCCAGAAGGTCAGCTTAGTCAAGTTCTTTTGTGGGCATGCCCTATCTGTACCTCATGTAATCACTTTTCACATTTTCAAGTCATCTGCATACAGACTGTGGAACACCTGAGATGAAAAAGTTAGATCTGAAAGATGCAATCTAAACAGGTATGGGCCTAAGATACAGGTCTGTGGGACACCCTGACTGTAGCCTTGAATTTCACTTGTCCAACTGCTGTATTATACTTGCCATGTCATATTTGTAAGCCATGTGGCTATCCATCTTATTAAGAGGTACATCAATACCTAGTTCTAATGTATTGATCAGTGTTTTGTGTATGACCTTATCAAATGTTGTAGTTAAATCTATATAATTTACATAACATCACAGTTTTTCATTCATATCTGTCATTATAGTGTTATAGAATGTTATGTTACAGGTGGTAATAGATCTATTGTTAACATATGCATGGTTTCAAGTCCCTGCATTTCCAGTTCTGGCAATAACTTATCCAATATAACCTCCTGCATTATTTTTCCACAACCTGAAAGCAAACTTAAGTATATGTATGTCTCTAGGGGCTAGATTCAATACAACCTGCAAGACTCACTAAAACCACCCAAGTTGTATTCTGTAAAAGGCTATACACATTGTGTAGAGCCATGCAAACCTGGTCAATATCGTGGCATGCTAACTACAGCATAAACAGCTGAACTGTATGCTAATCAACCAATCCACAGTAGAGCAGCTATTCAAAAAGCTATAAAGCAATCTTTTACACTCAGTGCAGGTTTTGGCTTCAGATTCCAAAACCTATTGGAATACAGCCACTGGAACTACTTTATACAAAAAGAATGTTAGGGGCTGCTGCTGCTCTTCTGCAAGTGTATGTGCAACAGGACCAGGTTTACGCTGCTGCTGCTGCTGATGACGATGATAGTCCTTGGCCAAGAAGGAGAAGGGTGTTTATATCCCATTTAACTTTTCATGGTCTGCATGAGGTGGAAATAGTAGAGCACTACAGGGTGTATTAGAGAAACACTATAGGAACTCTGTACCCTCTCTTATCCCTGACTGATAGCAAGGGCAAACAAAGTGCAATCAATACCGGTGGAGACAAAGGTATGTGTAGCACTTAGAATTTCATCTACAGAAACTTTCCTGAGACCAACAGAGGACATGCTGGGGGCATCAGCATCTAGGATCCTACATCAGTTCCTGAATGCTATGTTACAGCATGCCTGTGACTATATGCATTTTTCCAGTACCACCAAAGACAGAGCTAAAACTATGCAGGATTTCTACCCTGTAGCACACTTCCCTGAAGTCCTGGGTGTCATAGACTGCATGCACATTGAGATCAAAGCACCACCCAGAGAACAGGGAAGGGTGTACATAAACAAGTAATTTTTAATGGTAAAGGAATCATCCTGAATGTGTGTGCTGGCAACCATGGCAGTTACCACTCCCATATCTAGCACAACTCTTACATCTACCAGAGGTTTTCTGGGGGGATATCCCACAAGGCCATTTACTGGGTGATGCAAGGTATACACTCAACCATGGATGATGATGATGCCCATCAGAAATGCACACACACCCATTGAAGAATGCTATAATGAGGCAGATGCTCAAACAACAAATATCAGAGAGCATGTCTTTGGCTACTGAAATCACAGATCAGCTGCCTAGCTACATCGGGGGGGGGGGGCTGCAGTACAATCCCAGTATTTGTGCTGAAATTTATACTGTCTGTGCAATCTTTATAGCATTATCCTGAGAAAACATCTTCAGTAGGAACACCAAGGGGAAGGGGCACACATCCACCCACCACTGACAGATCATCACAGCCATACACAGGTGAGGACTCAGAGGGGTAACCACCAGCTGCTGAAGGTGCAGGTAGATATAGGTGTGCACAATATGCCCTTGCCCTGGCCAGGAGGCAATGGATAGCACACATGCTGACTACCTAAAAGGTACAACTTTCATCTTATGCACATGCATGCACACAGTAAAATTGATGCCAGGCAATGCTTACGGCCTTTACTTACCCATGTAATGGATGTGTACTCCTAACATTGCACAGAGTCAATCTGGAATTAAAATACTTTTAATTGCTGGACTACCAAGGTAAGTGTTTAACCTGGAACCGGACAATAAATTTCTAAGAACAAAAATGAATGACAAATCTATGCATACTGTTACCTGCAAATGTACCTAAGTAGAAGGTGTATGAGATGTACAGCAATGACATCAATATGTGACAGCACTGACTTATGTCACATACTTCAAAGATACATGCAATACAAAAACCTGTAAGAAAGCAATACAGTTTTCAAAAGAGCATCACAAACCCATCAGAAAAAAGACGCATGTATCCTTAATCCAAAAGATAGAAACAAGGATATGGCACAGTTATCCTGATTTGCACAAGGTGTTGTTTGGGGTGGGGTGATGGGCAGGAGACCAAGGCTGACAGAAAAAGTAGTGAGTGTGTGTGGGTGTGAAAGACAGGCAGGCAGACATTTAGATAATTATCAATTATCCAATGAAACAGAATGAGCTGAAAGCCTCACAAATGTTGCATACCTTTTATGTGTGTCTGTCTGTATGGGCACTCGAGGGGAAATGTGTGAGTGTCTGCAAAAACTTAGCCAAGCTCTCTGCTATCTCTACATACTGGAATGTTGGACAGGTGTAAGCCATGCATGGTAGAGTTAACAGCTCATTGTTGTTACCCCCAACTGTGAGTGCTGTGGTACCCAAATGTGATTGATGGCTGCTGGATGAGCTCTCTTTAGTAGTACACCCAGGAACACAACCCTGTGGCCTACCACATTTGGGCATGGACAACTCAACTACTGATGAAGCAGAGAAAGTATTGCCACTATGTGACTGTGATCTGGCATGGCCACATGGGCTAACAGCAGATGATGCTGCTGACCTACCCCCACATGGATGCTTCCCTCCTTTCAGCAGACGTTCCATCACAGACACTGCCAATTCCATCATGTCATTCATCCAATCCATTAAATTTTCCACATGGCAGAGGCAGTCACACACATCAGCCTATGCCACATCTACAACTCTAAGCATGTCCTCAGAGGCCATAGTATAACATGGCTGTGCCTCCATGACAGCTTTAAACATACGTCAAGTGGCACATAATGACACACCAGGATCAGGTGGAGGGTGGACAGCAGACCTCCTCTGAGCACCCTCTAACAGCCCTTCTGTGTGGCACCTCACTCACACTTTGGCTATGGCCAAAGTCAACTGGCACTGAATACACAGTAACCGCACTACCCTAATCAAGTTTTTCACCCATCACCTGTCCAATATCTGAGACTCAGTGGAATAGGTATGTGTAGGCATAGTGACTATTTCTGACAGAAATCCAGGGAATGGCTGAATGTCAAACTCAGTGTCAAGTCAACCTCTGCACTCCCCTCCACTGTGCCTATGTTTGGCCACCATCATCATCAGAGGCTACCAATACTCTGACATCAGGTTGTAAGACTCCTACACTTCTACTGTCAGGACCACCTGTGATAATAAGCAACAAACACTGGAATGAAATAATACTACACTAACTATTAAACCAGCTTATATGATAACAAACTAACACTGGTTCCACTATCGCTGAGAGTTCAAACTAACACTGGTTCCACTATCGCAGATGGTACAGCAATACAAACAATCATTACACACACCTCACACACACAGATAAATGCATATATCTGACAAATGGTCATCAATAAGCAAAAAAATCATTTTTTGTTTACCATGTGCAGATGACACCAGACATTGCAGGGAGGATGGTCCTGGAAGAAATGAAGCAAGGAAGGGACACAGAATAAACATCACTATGGTAAGAACACAGGGGGACATGAATACACAATTCTCTAATTGTCCGATAAGAATATTTTTAATTGAAACTTCGCTGACACATCAATACATAGCCATTGTGTAATGAACAACTGTGTCATATAACTATATTAAGTTATCAATAGGTACAGTAAAAAAAATAAAATTCTCCATGAAGTATTATTCAAATTATATATTTTACTATAAAAGCAAATCTAGAACTTGCCATATGTAAGCTTACCTGGAAGCTGTTCCATTGCCGTCTTCCCAGACACATCAACATGAACATGAAGCACTTGTTGGTGTGCAGTTTCCAGTGAGTTGTTTGAATCTCTGACAGTGGACAGGAATGCTTCATTTGGTGTCAGTGGCGGGTCAGTAGCAGCCCCCCCCACCCATGTCCAGCTGTCCACTAGCAGCTACAGCTGCTCTCCTAATCATAAGTCTTGGTGCAAACCCCTACTGTATTGACATCATTCACAACCTGGTTCCAAATTTGCATTCTGGCAGCCATAGCCACATGTCCTGTCTCAAGCAGAAAGGCACCATGTTGCTTGAATGTCTGGATTATCACTTCATTTGAGTCACTGAAAGGGGGTTTACTTGGATTTGTAAGTTTGGGTGCTATAATGCTATATGACATAAAACAGAGAAGGATACAACACATAAACATAAACTAAAGTCTTGTTTATGTACACCTTTGTTAGCATTAAGCACTGGAAACAAACATTTCAGTTATTAAAACTGGAGGTTATGTGATTGTTCCACCTCACAATCACACATAAATCAAAGAATGTCCAAACCAAGGAATACTGATTTAACAATATTTTATGTTTCCTACTGAAATATCAGAATGCCTGCACATTTTCAAGAGAAAAGCACTTAAAATTCACTTTTGTTCTGGCAGCACCCAAATGACAGGTGGCTCCTCCACCCCCAAAATAACAAATAAATGGGTGGTTTGTACAAACTAAGGAATATAGGTGGTACCACAATTCAACCACCTCTCAACTTCACCACAATTTTGGCCACCCATTCATCCCACAATTTGACCATCGCCTTGCACTTCGACAAAGAAAGGAGACTGAAAAGTTGTTCTTTGTTTCCTGTTGTTGTTGTTGTGTTGTTTATGTAGTGCAGTTGTTTGTTTTAAGTGTTGCAAAGAAGTGAAGAAATGGGACCAAAGAAGAGTGAACAGAAAAGTGATACTGGCAGGAAAAATAAGTGGCTGAGCATTGAAAAGAAGAAAGAAATCATAGGAAAAATTGAGAGAGAGGAAGTAAAATAGGATGAACAGCAGAACAGTATGGCTTGCCTGGGTCTACCATCTCAACATTTTGGAAAAATAGAGACAGCATCATGGGTACTAAGGTGTCAAAAGGAGCAAAAAATGTTTTGGACAAACACAGAAAAACAATTCATGAAGATATGGAGAAGTTGCTTCTTGTTTGGATCCAGGACAGGCAGATGAAGGGAGATCCAATAACTCAGACCTTGATCAGTGAGAAAGCTAATCTCATATTTGAAGACCTACAAAAAAAAAAAAAAAAAAAAAAACTTCAGGAAGTAGCTCACAGCAAACGGAGAAAATTAAAGCAAGTAGAGGATGGTTCCAAAGATTTAAAAAAAGAAGTGGCATCCACAGTGTTCTGAGAATAGGATAGACAACTAGTGCTGACAAAGAAGGTGCACCGAAATTTGTCAAGGAATTTAAAGAATTGATAGAGAGAGAAGGCTATCTGCCAGAATAGATTTTTAATTGCAATTAAATGGGGGGTTTCTGGAAGAGATTGCAAAGTAAGACTTACATAACCCAAGAAAAAGCTAGGATTCCTGGTCACAAACCCATGAAAGATAGGCTCACACTCCTCCTGGCAGCAAATGCCAGTGGAGACTTCAAGCTGAAGCCTCAGCTGAAAACCCAAGATGCTTTGGAAAAAAAGATTTTAAAATCAAAACTACCTGCAATGTGGAAATCAAACACCAACGCTTGGGTAGACCAGTCAGTTTTCAAGGATTGGATTTTTGAGGAGTTTGCTTTAAATGTCAAGAAGTACCTGACAGAGACTAGTTTGCCAGAGAAAACTCTTCCACTTCTGGATAACACCTCTGCCCACCCAGGAGAGTTAGAGGAAATTCTTCAGACAGACTATGATTTCATCAAGTTTCAGTTTCTGCCGCCCAACACAACTTCTCTCATTCAGCCTATGGATCAACAAGCCAATGCCTGCTTCAACAAGCTCTACACAAAAGCACTATTCTCAAGTCTCTTTGATGTGACCCATTCTTCAGATAAAACACTGAAGGAATTCTGGAAGACTGAGTTCAACATTCTTCATGCCATATCATTCATCAAAAGTGCCAGGGATGGAGTATTACATGAAGCTCATCATGCAGCATAGGGGAAACTGGTTCCTTCCTTTTCCAGGGTGAAATTGTGGATGAAGCGGTTGAAGTGCCACAACTTGCTACAGCAGAGCACTAGGACATAGGGGAGCTGGATTAGGTGGTTGTGGTTGAAATGCTACAAGACTATGATGATGAGCACACAGTGGAGGAACTTAATGCATTTTGCAACGAGCAGTTCAAAGAAAAAGAAAGGGAAATTTCTTCTGAAGATGAGGATGACAAGGAAAAAGGACCTATGTCAGCATCTTGCATTAAAGAACTTTTATCCATCTGGGAGAATGTGTAGGCTACAGTCTTTTAGTGGTACCCCAACACAGGTGACATCAACAGGATGATGAACATGTGTTAAATTTTTTTTTTAAATATTAATATTTTGTGGCATGCAGCTTAGTGCACACAGTGAAACCTGTCAGTATTTGAAATTTAATATCAGCTTGGGTGATATGGACAGCATAAATTATCACTATGAATCAACTATGCATGTGTGTAGCAGACCTTTTATTAAAGATATTGAGACACATAGGACATAAGCTAGTTAGACCATGGTTCAAGTCCCTCTTTATTTTTTAAGCATAAATGATATTAAAAATTTTTTACAAAGAAAATGTATTTTCACCTTTGCCTGTCTTGTTTGCACATTGCTCACCTATACACTAACATGCCTTATGGGTGCAGACAAAAAAAGATACGTTGCTACTTGCAAAATGATACATTGTTACTTGTTTTGCCTTCCTTCGCACAAACATGGTGGTCAGCACTCATGCATAACTGCAGACAAAGAAGGTACCTTATAACTTTGATAAAATGAAACATTGTTACTTGTTCCTCCTTCCTCCGAGCAAACACAGTAAGCGGTGTTGAGTGGTAGTCAGCACTCTGAACAGTAGTGAGTGTAAAAACTACACATGTTGTCAATCTTTCCATGTGGCAATGGGTGTAAGTTTGTGGCCACAATACAGGTGAGCCAAGGTTTTAATGTAGCACATTTCAAATTGTATTAATGCTGTTCTACTTCAATGTATATACAAATTAAAAATATGAAGATAATTATACATAATAACTATGTATATCAGTTGATATCCTATGAATTATATGTGTTACTGGGGTATCCTGACAATTATATGTCTGTAATTAATTTTTTTCTGCCCTGGATTGGACTTCATACTTTACTGATAGTCATCTACACAACTCGCATAACAGAAGTATCACCGTAAAACAATATATTGTGTAGTCCGACCCAGAACTCAGAAATCTGACCTGAAAGTAATACATGTATTTGCATTTCCATTACATTGTCACACATTACTCCTGCATTATGCATGAGAATTCATAAACTAGGACCGTGTCATGTCACACACATACAGCGTTAATTGAAGTGTAGCACCACTCACTCTTTAATGTATCTCTATCATCAATGACCATCTATAACAAACAATTCTTCTGTGAAATGAGGAAAACACCTATGTAGAAGAATATGTATTCTCTGTTTTCTTATGTAGAACAATATGTATTCTCTAATTTCATAGGTTTGAATCCCACATTGTACACATTATTTTTATTAGTGTGCAATGCACCACAGAATATGTGTTAAGTCATAAAATCAATCCCTCTAATTTAGGTCTTAAAATTCAAGTCTTTTTGCATATCAGTCTTGACCACTGGACAAACATTGATCAGGTATAGCACTAGTGCAGTTACCTCTGTGTAATGCTGCTTAAACTTGCTGCACCAAAGGAACACAGAGTTAAAGCAGAGTAAAGGCAGTACTTTGAAACATTTACACTAACAGTTATTTAGACTGCTGAATATATAAAAATACAAATCCGTATGTGTACTGTCAAAATCAGCTGACTGATATTTATTTTTATTCAGTAGTTCATTCTAGGCATTGGTTCTCACATTTACAGGAATTGTCACATTTACTTATGTAACACCATTTATTTATTTTATTTATTTTATTTTACATTTGTTAACTGGGCTAGTCTAACTGGATATATGTCCATTTTCAGTAGAGGCCCGGGAAGATAAGCTCCAAGGAAACAAACAAAATCACATATACAAAAATTAATGTATTCAATGAACATTGCAGGTGCAGTACAGTGAATAATCTAAGAGGTCATTCGTTCATAACATAGTGCAAAATATACAGATGCAATTAGTACAATACAAAATGTAGTTGCAATACATCATAAAGAAAAAGATGGCAGCTAATTATACAATATATTAGTAAAGTAGTCATAAAGAAAAAGTAGGAGCTGAAATTATACAATATATTAGTAAAAGTAGTCTCCTTAATGAGATTCTGAAGATGTAAGTAATAGTATAGAAGGACATGGTAAGTTGTTATTAAGAAACGGAACTTGATTATTGAGAAGAGGAGGGTAGGTTGAACCAAGTAAGAAGAGCTAGTTGATCAGTCAGGTTTAGTACAGGGGCACAACCAGTGTGTTCTGAGGAAAAGTTTTAATTTGGTTTTAAAGAGTGATATAGAAGGAAGAGGGGAAAGTTCATTAGGAAGAAGGTTCAAGGATTTTCCAACAGTATTAGAGAAAAGTGAGTCCCCAGCCCTGTTGTTTGATTTACAAATATTTACAAGAAGTTTATGTGATGATCGTAAGGTCTTTAGATTGTTGTAGGGGGTAATGAGGGTAGATAGTATAGGGGTATTGGTAGTTGGTAAAGGGTTTTATGGGCAATGGTCAGTTGGTGGAATTTAAGCTGATTTTGTAATTCAAGCCATCCTAGTTGCTTTAGAATAAAACAGTGGTGGGTTCTGAAAGGTTTACCTTAGCAAATTTGGCTATGTTATTGTAGGAGTGTTCCATTTTATTAAGGTTGTTTTTAGAGAGATTAGTATATATGGGTGAGGCATAGAGGAGAGTAGAAATTAGATGGGTGTGAGCAATAGTTATTCTAGCTGCAGGAGAGAGGAAGGGTTTGATCCTGTAGAGAGAGCCTAGTTTTCTATTAACATATTTTAGAGTATTGTTAATATGGCTGTCGAAGTTAAGGTTGTTATCTATGGTGATACCTAGTAGTTTGGTAGTTGGATCTGGGGATATGAGAGTACCATTATTGGGTGTTACTGTGAAGTCTATTGGAGGGGACTTACGAGTAGGAGTAAAAAGGAGGAGTTTAGTTTTTTGGGGGTTCAGAAGGAGACAGCGCTGTGTAAACCATTGTTCAACTGTGTTAAACAAGTTTTGGTAAGGGAGTGAAGTTCAGATATAGATGTGGCTGAGCATATAAGTGTGGAATCATCTGCATATTGTATGCATGTAGCTTGGGGGATTGCTAGGTGAAGGTCATTGATAAATATAGAAAACAGGAGAGGTCCTAATATGGACTAATATGGAACACCAAAGTTAACGGGCAGATGGGTAGATAGAATATTATGCCAAAGTACAGCCTGTTGTCTGTTATCTAAGTAGGACTGGAACCATTTTACAGCTAGTGCATCTAGTGACAGGGATTTGAGGATATTTATAAGTATCTGGTGATTTACCATATCGAATGCCTTAGACAGATTTATAAACAGTACAGAGGAAAGCATATTGAGGTTACGTTTTTTGGTAATACAGTCAGTAACGGAAAGGAGGGAAGTAGTAGTGCTGTGGGAAGGTCTGAAACCATCTTGAGAGTTTGAAAGTAAGTTATTTTGGATTAGGTGGTCTAGCAATTGTCTGTGGATGCATTTTTCCATGATCTTTGCTAAGGGAGAAAGTAGGGCTATGGGATGGTAATTGGAGAGTTCAGTAGAGTTCCCACCCTTGTGAAGGGGGATAATATGGGATACTTTCCAGATTTTAGGGATGTGTCCTTCACTGATGGTTCTATTGATGAGAATGGAAATGGGATAGGTGATGGATTTGGCTGGCTTTTGTAGATATTCAGCGGGTAGCTGATCTGCTGAAGGAGTGCACAGTTTCAGTTTTTGGATAAGGGTAAGAATATATGTTGTTGGGACTGGTTGGAAGAGAAATGGAGGGGATGGGTTAGAGTTAGAGTTGGATATAGTTAAGTTCTGAGTAGATAACTGACTGGCAAGAGTTTGAATGGTCTCAGTAAAAAAAGTATTAAAGGCATTAGCAGTCTGCTTGGGATTCTCCTGGTCTGTGCCTTGTGGGTTTGGTGTGATGGATTGACCTGGGTGCAATAATCGATTAATACTCACCCATAACTTTTGTGGTTTATTATGGTCAGTCTGCTGGAATTGTAGGTAGTTGTTTCTTTTGTCAGACAGTATAGATTTTTTTATTTCATTTCTCAGCTGTCTGAAGTTTTGTTGGTCTTCTGGGTTTTTAGTTAAATGAGATTTATTTCAGTATTTATTTCTGAGATGGATTTTTTGCCTGTTTTCTTTTGAAAGCCATGGGGCAGATTTAGTTCTCATTCTAATAGAGTGGGTTGGTGCATGGTGGTCTAGTATGGCTAGGAAGTTAGAATTAAAGTGATTAACAGCTTCCTCCAGTGTGAGGTATTTTAAGGGAGACCAGTTACATGCTCTTAGTTCTCTCTGGAAGAGATTGGGGTTGAAGTTTTTCTTAGTTCTAATTGTCCTAGATATGGTTGGATTAGGTAGATTGGATTTAAGCCTGATGATGTAGGTTAGTGAGTGGTCACTTACATCATCAGGGACGGTTCCAGCTTCATATGTCTGGGGATGATTATTTATGAGAATCCAATCTAAGGTACTTTCTTTCTTATTAGGCTTGTTTATCCTGGTAGGGGAGGTAATGGTTTGAGACAAACCAAAAATGTTAATATGGCTGGTAGGGTGGCTACTGCTACAACACTACCAGTCAATGTTAAAATCACCTAGGATTATGGTTTCTTGCGGTAAATTTTGGGATAATCAACAAAGGATATTTTCTATGGTGGCAATGTTATTACCAGGAGGAATGTAGATACAGATAATATAGATGGATTTGAATGTGTTAAGTTGAAGCTTGGTAATAAGAATTTCAGTGTTGGAGTCTTGACGTGGTTTATAGTCATAGGTAGTAATCTGTAACCCATATTTAAATAGGATAGCTACACCACCACCCTTTTTGGTTGCACAGTCAAGTCACAAAATATTACAAATGGGTGGGATGACTTCATTGTCTTTAGTTACAGGTTTTAACCAAGTTTTTGTTAAACAAAGAATGTCAAAGGAGTAGACTTCCAAGGCAGCATGGAGTTGTGCAACTTTGTTATTAATGCTACGTATGTTGAGGTGAGATAATAAGAGTGATTTAGGTGGTTTGATAAGGGAATGGATAGTAGAGGGGTTGGGGTTGAGGAGTTGAGTGGTAGTAGCAGTTGTTGGGCCTGGGTTTGGGTGAATGTCTCCATCTTTTAAAGAAAAGAGTAGTGTTTGAAGTCTAGGATTTAGGAATTTACTATATAGAGGTAGAGATTTTCTGGGATTGGGATGGTCATATCTAATGTAGGCTATCCTATGGTATTTTGCTAGTAGATAGCTAGGTGTAGATGTTATGTTAACATGGTTAGTGAAAATAGGTAGAGAAGGAGAGATAGGTAGCTTATTGAGGTAGAGAAGGTGTGGATATAATGGGTGTTCATAGGAGGTTAGCAGGTAAGCTAAAATTAGAGGTGGTAGAAGTGTAAGTATGAGTAACCTCTGTAAGAGGGCTGGGGTGGGTACCTTATACATCTGGAAGGGAAAGTTGTTAGGTTGCTGTTACAGGCTCAGAGGTATACTAGGTGTGGAAATGAATATATGGAGGGTGTGGTGGGAGAGATAGGGAGTGGTAAGTGAAAGGAGGGAATTGGAGTTAAGTGGCCAGTGGTGAAGGATTTGTGATTGGTGGAAGAGGGAAGGGGTGTGATTAGGTGGTGTAAGAGTAGGACCCCTGGGGTGGGTGAGATTTGGGGGTAGGGTAGGGGAAACAGAGTGAGCCAGCAGGGCAAACGGAGCGGGTAGAGACAAGTGAAGAAGAAGTTAGAGAAGAAACTATCAGCAATGCTAGTAACTGAAGGAAAGTTAGGCAAGTCAGGAGTGGGAAAGATCAGAGATAAAACAGAAGTCTAAGAGAAAAAAAAACAGGTGGGTGTAGACAGCTGAAGTAAAGGGTAAGTGAGAAAATAAGAGCAGGTCTAGGACTTAATAGATGTCATGTAATTACAGAAGAAATGCAGAGGGATAAGCAGGAGATAAAGGATGGGATAAGGGTGCCACCTAGTGGTCAGATTTAGCATTGCAGGTAAGTATGTAAGGGAGCAAGCTGGTTTAGAACTAGCTAGTAAAGGGGGTTATTATAAAGTAGAAGAGGTTTGTTGGATACAGGGTAAATAGGAGGGGGGTAAAGGCTGATGGCTGTTCAGGCTCGTAGCATACTTTAGAACCTCTGAAGCAATAGTAGATGGTAGTCAGCTTTACAAGCAGGACTTAGACAACCACATACTTTATTGCTTCCTTGAGAGAGGGTGCAGGGAAAATAAGGCTGTTAGATGAGACTGCAGGTATTTCGATAGGGTCCTTTGTCACCAAGCAGGTAGGATTTTAGAGACTATATCAGGAACAGCGCAATGGGGAGCAGGGTACTTTAGGGAGAAAGAGAGACAAAAGTGTCGGAGAGAAAAAAGAGTTTGCACGTAGCAGGTAGTTATGGCAATTAAACAAACAAAAATCTTTACATGAAGACACAGTTAATAAAGTAGCTTATATTCATGGCCTTATTTTTGAAAGAAGCTATCAAAATCACTTTTAAGCTAGTAGTACTGTGACATTATAAAGTAGTCTAAACTATCATTTAGAGGAACTCTAAATCAGGTTTAATGAAATTGGGAGCAAGCAAAAACAAAAACATAAGCTTCTAATATCCAAATATAAACTATACCAGCAAAAATAAAAAATAAATGGAAAGCTACCTTAGAGAGAAATTACTGTACTACTCTATGCAGGGACAGTGAGTTTACATAGTGGAATACAACACTGAAAAAAAAATAATACTATCACTTACTAGAGATGCTACACCTGGAGGGCTTTCAGTTGCAATTAGAGCAAATATGGCATCCAGAGTTTTTAAAACTTTTGGTGTGTTGTATTTGAGCAATCACTTGAGGGGTGGGGGAAGGGAGGGGAAACCTTCAATTGGAATTTAAAGTAGCAGGGGATAATCCAAGGAACTCTGCTAAACCTAGCTAATTATCAAGGACAACCAAGGAAATAAGGTAAACATACAGGCACGCTTGTTCAAGGACTGGAAGGTTTCTCTAAGAAAAACTATGTGTAGAAATACACCACATGTGCCAGTTGTATGCTGCTTACTAGTCGGCAATGGCAGATTTTATTCTCTTTTATATTTGTATTCCCCTTTGCTCATTGTTTGCTGCACACAATGTAGCTAAAGATAAAAGCAACTGGAGACTTTGCACCTCTGTTTGGTGTTTAGTGAAGAACAATTATTGAGGAGGAGGGACTGAAGGCTATGACTATTGAGAGGGGCAAAATACCTTCACATATAACAAATTATAAACAGTGAAATGGAATGAAAGGGGTGGGGGTGGGCTAAGAGTAAGATGATTTGCAGCTATTGCCCCTGGGGTATGCACTCTAGCTGACTGTAACAGATTTTAACAAGGCATAACAGTCGTTACAAAAGCTGGCACCTACACTACACAAGCGGCAACAACAAGGTTTTCTTTGCTTTTATCTGGAGTGAGAGGATTCCTTGTTCACAGAAGTGGGGTAGGACCCAAAGCGATCAGGTCCTCAGTGGCTACTACACAAGCGGCAACAACAAGGTTCCTGGAGTTAAACCAGGGGCTGCAGTCTATTTTTGGATGATTGCTGGTTAGAGGTTTCTTTGCTTTTAGTTGGAGTGAGAGGATTCCTTGCTCACACAAGTGGGGGGGGGGGGACCAAAACAATCAGGACCTCAGTGGCTACTACACAAGTGGCAACAACAAGGTTCCTGGAGTTAAACCAGGGGCTGCAGTCTATTTCTGGATGATTGCTGGTTAGAGTTTTCTTTGCTTTTAGCTAGAGTGAGAGGGTTCCTTGCTCACACAAGTGGGGGGGGCCCAAACAGATTAGGTCCTCAGTGGCTACTACACAAGCGGCAACACGGTTCCTGGAGTTAAACCAGGGGCTGCAGTCTATTTTTGAATGATTGCTGGTTAGAGTTTATTTGCTTTTAGCTGGAGTGAGAGGATTCCTTGCTCACACAAGTGGGGAGGGGACCCAAAGCAATCAGGTCCTCAGTGGTTACTGCACAAGCGGCAACAACAAGGTTCCTGGAGTTAAACCAAGGGCTGCAGTCTATTGTTGGATGATTGCTGGTTAGAGTTTTCTTTGCTTTTAGCTGGAGTGAGAGGATCCCTTGCTCACACAAGTGGGGGGGGGCAAAGTAATCAGGTCCTCAGTGGCTACTACACAAGCGGCAACAAGGTTCCTGGAGTTAAACCAGGGGCTGCAGTCTATTTTTGAATGATTGCTGGTTAGAGTTTTCTTTGCTTTTAGCTGGAGTGAGAGGATCCCTTGCTCACACAAGTGGGGGGGGGCAAAGTAATCAGGTCCTCAGTGGCTACTACACAAGCGGCAACAAGGTTCCTGGAGTTAAACCAGGGGCTGCAGTCTATTTTTGAATGATTGCTGGTTAGAGTTTTCTTTGCTTTTAGCTGGAGTGAGAGGATTCCTTGCTCACACAAGTGGGGGGGGGCACATCAGGTCCTCAGTGGCTTAGAGATGCTATATCTGGAGGGCTTTCAGTTGTAATTGTGACTGACAATGTATAAAAAAATTATATTGAGCTGGATTTGAAACCTGTGTCATTTGTGCTCTGAACATGAGCTCACTGCTCTTATACCTACTGCCACAGGGAAAGCTAAGCAGCAGGTGTATCTTTTTACACTCACTGCTGTCCAAAATGTTGATGGCTGCCCCTCACCAGTTAGTGTGTTTGTGAGAAGGAAGGTGAACCGATACAAGTATTACTATTTTCCTATTTAAGCAGAGTCCTGCATTTGCTCATCACTTAACTCCACACAAACGGGGAAGGCAATAGCAACAGTTAATGTGATAAAAGTTACAACATAAAAGTTATAACGTAAATGTTAATATACAGTAAACTACAGTATGAACACCATAGTATCTGTAACCTACTTTTCCATAGTATAAATGCATAACTACTTCTCAAGTTTAAATTGTATTCATTAAATATGAATCACACATGAGCAAACACTTTGCCATTGCTCACACAAACCAGTTGCTCGATGGCATGCTATCCAAAGAGGTGTTTGTTAAGTATTACTATGGTTATTGCTCAGTTATTCTTTATTCTATCCAAAGGAATTTAAAAACACAACCAAAGGGAAGGGACTTGTTAGTGACTGAACACATATTAACTCAGATTTATGTGTGCCCTATGCCTATGCAATTGAAAACGGATATGTTAGTAATAGGTCAAACGTCAACTGCACTACAAAAGTAAATAGCACAACCACATTGGTACATTATTTAAAGCTTTATACTGACATGACATATTGAGATTGTCTTATACATGCCTTACTGTGAACATCAATTCATCACAGTATGAATACAAGTACATCAACACTTGCATCCATGCTGGTTACAAAATGTGTGCATGTCTGTGTGTGTGTGTGTGTGTGTGTGTGTGTGTGTGTGTGTGTGTGTGTGTGTGTGTGTGTGTGTGTGTGTGTGTGTGTGCAGCTGAAATTATATAATGTACACAACAGTTTGAGAAATAGGTGCATGTATGTCTCAATTATGGAACATGCATTCCTGACAACTTATTTCATAGAGATTAAGAAACTGTCTTTTAAAGTAGATTTGCACATTGGAAGCTAAACAGGATCTCTGAAACCCACACTTTGTACACCACTCTCATAACAGGATATGTTACCTGCATCATATACTGATGAGGTCATTATTAATAAAGACAACTATGACAAGGAAAAATCAGACTGGCGATGGCACAAATATTAACAAAATAGGTAGGGGTTCAATTAACACAGCAGTCAAACTGTATGTGTATCTCCATGTGTAAATGCGCGATTGTGTGTGTGTGTGTGTGTGTGTGTGTGTGTGTGTGTGTGTGTGTGTGTGTGTGTGTGTGTGTGTGTGTGTGTGTGCACTTAGAAGAACATGAGTCTGTATCCTATTGTCATCAATCAAGTCTCATGGAGAACAAATTTTTTTTACAATTGTACATACCTACACAGCCAATTCATGTAGGCCTCACAAAAGCATACACTGATGATATCAACAGCTATAAAGTGTTCTGCAACAATGCAAAAATCAGACTTCTGCCATGGTGCTTGTATTAAGTACTGTATTGTCTAACTTATGTAACTAATTAGATAGGGGTTCTAATCTCACTGCGGTCAACTTGTGTGTGTCCGTAGTCAGAAGAGCATGAGTCTTTATACTACTCTCAGCAATCAAGTCTGTATGACAACAAAAATTTTTGCAGTCATACATAACTACCCAGCAATTTCATGCAAGCCTCCCCATATCTTCTTTCAAACATACACTGATGATGCCATCTGCTATAAAGTGCTCTGCAACAGAGGAAAAGTCAGACTTGTGCCATTGCACTTACATTAAGTAATGTGACCAGTAAATAGGTAGGGAGGGGTTCTAATCATATTGCAGTTGACTTGTGTTTGTAAGTGTGAGTGTGTGCATAGTCAGAAGAGCATGGATCTGGATCCTACTGACATCACTCAGATCCCATTATGAAAAAAGTTTTACATTCGTACATGACTACACAGGACGTTCATACAGCCCTCCCAACATTTTGTTCTCAACAAACACTGATGATGCCATCTCTTGTAAAGTTATGTCTGACACTATGACAGACTTGTGCTGTTGTGCCTGCCTTAAATACAGTGTTCTGTAGACAGGTAGGGATTCTAGTCTCACTGAGGTCATCTGGTGTGTGTGTGTGTGTATGTGTGTGTGTGTGTGTGTGTGTGTGTGTGTGTGTGTGTGTGTGTGTGTGTGTGTGTGTGTGTGTGTGTGTGTGTGTGTGTGTGTGTGTGTGTGTGTGTGTGTGTGTGTCAATTTGATTACATGTTCCTTACATAACAGTTGTAGTAATATGGCTCCTGAGGACTGTAGATATGGAATGAAGTGTATACTGTTGACGTACTAAAGCATGTGTTCTTGTAGTGGAGTTTACCAACATTCTACCCACTTCTCCTTCAAACCTCACAGTGACACTTGCAGTATGGCACAGGTGTGAGTGTGTATACCTACCCTAATTAAATGCTCTGTAAGATACCGCCATATAATGTCATACTGATTACATGGGCACAAACATCTCATTTCATCCACAAGTTGTATTGTTCTTATATACACAAACATATAGGTAGTCCAGATTCAGTTGCAACCTTTGCAAATTTATTGCATGCAGAATTGTGTGGCTATACACAAGGATTATTGAGGTAGTCCCCAGCAGTATTGTGTGAGTGACATCATTTGTGTCAATAACTGTTCTGCATGAACCATATCCACCTCGTTTGTAATGCATCCATATATGGTATAAGGCCACTCACACACAGCTTTCCAGTGAAAAACATATATGCATATGATGTACAGTTGATATAATTATGTGACATAGGTAGAGTTGTATGATTGCATGAAGATGTCCACTCTGTGGCATGTGATGCATACCCAAGGTTGTATTTATAGGTGTCACAAATAATTTTTTAAATAAGTACAAAATGATATGGGGAATACACATATAAGCACAGAGCTGTTTGTGGATGGCACCACACATACTCAACAGTAGGAAACAGACAATCTGCTAGTTAACGGATTTGGATAACCTTCACCACCACCACCCCCCCCCCCCCCGTCCACACTGGACATCACCCAAAGTATACATGCAAGCATTTCTCATGTTATTTTCTCAGGACAGCAGCTCATTTATGTGATCTGTATGGCCAAAACATGGCCTCAGTAGGTCCTGGCAACATCCCAGGTTGCCTTTTTAATAGCTTGCAACATGACCTAGCTAACCCAGTTGGATCCCTGCTTAACCACAGCCTCCAGACAGGCTATGTTCTGGCAGAAAGGTGTGCAACAGTCATCCATCTGAACAACAGGGAGACCGTCATCTGACCAAGGGAATTATAGACCCATAAGCCTGGCTCACCTCATCTGTAAGGCAATCAAAGTAATCATCATGGACCTTATCAAAAAGGACACAGGTAATCTCCCGACTGTATACACAGCGCATTTTTGATTTGTTAAGTATACATCATGTCTGTTAAATTTGTTTGAATTCTTTAAGGCCATCAAGGGCATGGATGAGGGAAAGACTATGCATCCTCCCTAACTAGACATGGCCAAGGTATTTGATACAAATCCTCACTCAGGTTTTACAGTATTAACATTCTCCATAAACACTTACCAGGTGGGTAACTAAATGGATCACTGACAGGACACTTACTATCGAAGAAAGTAAATTCACCTCTAGCAAGTGGCCATTGACCAGGACGTACCCCTGGATTGTGTACTATGCCCTTTCATGTTTGGTATTTACTTCCCAGAAGTCAAGACAAATGCCTTACCAACTTTGTGGATGACTACAAAATATTGACAATTATGAATTCATGAGCACTACTGATATACTGCAGAAACTATTAATGTACAAAATGATTGGTGCCAGAGCCAAGGAAATAAACTAAATCAACACAAAAGCATAATTATTGCCTTTTGAAAAGCAAATACCCAAGCTAATTGCAATATAGACAGCACACCCCTATGAGTGCATCAAGTGGTACATGAGCAGACTACTCAGTTAGATAGTAATTGGAACTTTTACTACCATGTGTCCGCAGTGGTAACAAATCCCTTATATGTGGCACAACTTATAACCATGGGCAAGCCAACCACAGCAAAGAACATTATAATGCCATTGTACTCAGTCCTCATCACACTGATAATTAAGTACAGTGCACCCTTTTGTATGTACTTCAACACACATCTGCAACAGCTGGGCCAACACCAGAGGTTTTGAGCAATGAAGATACATGGTATAAACACAAAGTCATATGCAGGAAGATTCAAAGCCCTATCACTGTATTATATCTTCAACAGACTCACTAAAGGTTCATCTGTGCCTGCCTATAGGGTACCATCCAATTGGGACCTAATGGCAATGTTACGCATTGCTAACACAAACTGCACAAGGGACACTCAGTCCAAGAATGTTAACCTAGCTTCTAACATAATAAATCATGTTGGGGAGATAGATACATCTCTCAGACTCTACACCTTCTCTGGAACATGCTTGCCATTCACGTAAAGCAAAGGCCTTTCCTGACTCTCGTCAAATGTAATGTAGATAAATAGATAGTTATTCATGACTGTACTCCTGTTGTTGTGCCTCTGTCCCTCATGAGTACATGGTATTAGATAACATAAAATGGGCATATTCCTGTGTGAACATTGTTCACATAGCTATTGAAAATTGTGTAAGTCATATTAAATATGGCTAGGCTTTTATGGGATCTTGGGACTTTAGCCTAGTACTCTCCTTTACACCTATAAACCTATGAAGTTTAATTGTATCCTAGGTGCAGATATAGCGTGACTGTACAGAATCACGGATGTACCAGCACATCATTTAAGTACTATCACTTTATAGTTTGCATAAACACATATGCATGCATGTCAGGATTTCATGGTAGTATAACATTTTCCATTGCAAAGTCATGGTGACAGTGATCGTGTGGCACATGTCTTGGGTTTGACATGTGCTGAGGGAAAGTGTGCTCCTTATATTGTTTAGTATATGAACACTATCACAGTGCCAGCTTCCTCAGTGTTGTAGTTTCTGTGCACATGAGTATAACTGATACATTGCCATCAGTCTCACATAGTGCTGTACCTTTCATTATGACAGATCACTTTTGAATTCACACATCAATTGCATATGCTGTAGACAATATCCATTGCTTTTACATGTGGCAGATGCATGCAATACACAATTGTGTGTGGGGAATCCACTCATACTAGTGTGTTGCTTTTAAGTATTGTTATCCATAAGAGCCAATAATTATATCATCCAGGGATGCTTTACTCAAGTGTATAACCTTTGGCACAGTGAGCTCCCACACATCTTGTCAGCCATACATAAGTGTTCTTTGTGATGCATAAACATTAGGAGTTGACAGTGCAAACTTCCCTTCAAGGTGTTCTACATGATGCATGTATGATACATCTTTCTGTGATGCACTCAGTAAATACGCAGCTCATTGAGAACATTTAAGTCAGGGGTTACATTCTTGAAGGTGTGGCTTGTGGCTTACTTGTCATGCAAACCACTCAACTGGCCAGGATGGTGCCTAATTTAATCTATAGGTATAACACTGTCCCTCTTAACACCTCTGAAAAGTGGTCATTTTTGTGGAAGGCGTGTTTAATTCTCCTTATAGATTACTGACAAATCATTGCAGTTATACAAGTGTGCTTCTCAGAATATGTGTAATAACTTACAAACACCTATTTTATGTCAATGTTACAGATTAGTGTTGGTATTTAAAACTGTCCATGATTGTGCCTGCTTCTGTCTAATCTTGTCCTTGAGCCTGTTGCTATGTGTCCCTGATTGGGTGAGAGCAATGCTGATGTTTCAGTCATATTCAAGCAACTAATTTTGCACACCTTCACAATATGTGCATACCCCTATTGTATATACCATCCTTACTAAATGTCCTGTTCAGTGATCATGTCAGGATGTTTATGTCACAACCAATCATCTCCATTGATATGCAACCTTGTGTGACAGTCACATAATATACTATAATGTGTACTGATATAAATACACTCATACAGGAAGTGTAAACCACAGTCATACCTCTCAACCTCTTAGAGCAAGAAATCTGGACAAAGCCATAAATAAAAATGGGACAAAGGCCCAAAACTAGGGACAATTTTTAAATATTGCTCTTACAAACTTAGAAAGTTGAAAGAATAACAGGTTTTGCACTAGCATGAATTCTCTGAAGGGCATGAAACCTGAAACTCAAATGTCTGTCATTATTTTTTAATTTCAGTCTTTAATGATTTGCCACTAATTTGCCAGAAAACCACAATTTTATGAAAAACAGACTAAAAATATGAGACAGAAATCTGGACATTTAGTGAAAATCTGTACAGTTGAGAGGTATGACCCACAGTAAGTACTGTGCTATGTACATATGTAATTAATGTTATGCTACTGAATTATCTTTGGAGTGTACTTACATTGACATGCCCTTATCGGATGTATATACCATGTTTCACATGTCCTCTTCCTCTTTCTTCATTCCTACTATTCATTTCTGTATCAGTTTTCAATATGCATACTTCCCCAGATTAGTGTATTTATACTGCATTCTATGTAGGATTGATTATCACCACAAATCCTTTATTTCATTATGTCAAAAACATGTTGTAGTATACATTGCACCGAATACACTTTTCTGTAATGTGTTACTACTGCATTCATTGCATTCATTTTAGCCCTGGTGATCATTGTGGCTGTCCATGCAATTTCTCTGAGCAAGTTTGACAACAGGTAAACTTGTCTGCATGTTCTGTATGCTGCTTTACATGGTTTTCTGGCCGGCAACACAGCTGTTGGCCAGGAAATCTCACTTGTACTTGTGTAACAGGATCCACAGCATGCATATGTGATTAGCGCTGCTGCTCATGACACAATCACATAAACTCCATGCAGGCTTGGTGCTAACCCTACAAGGAGTTTATTGAATTCCTGCGTAGGTTAGCCTTGCTCCACTTTTCCTTAATTATATGTTCAACAAGTGTATGTCTCCTTTCTTGAGGAATTTCCCCATATTTATATAAGCTAGTAAATAACAGATATAACAGTAATGCATGTTCTTGCTGAAGTGTTCTCAGGTCTTTATTACTAATTCCATCTCCTTCCAGTGCTTTGCTTGGATTGAGTTTGCAACATTCTTATTCAACATAATGTAATTTGATCTCAGTATCTGAGGTTACCTGAATGCCACTAGGACAATTTATCACCCCCTTTGTGGAGACAAACTGCTTGCATAAAATTTTGTAAATACATCAATAATTTGTTATGTCTGAGAATAAATTTTAGAATCTACACACAGTTTATCAGTTTGTATGTTGTTACTCCTACTACATCTTATTTGTCTATAAAATGTTTTTTTATTATGCTCAGTATCTTTATATAAATTTTCTTTATATTTTTTCTTGATCTTGTCTCACACTATTATTAATCTGTCTGCTCAGCTTGTTTATTTCAGTTTTTTTCAGAGTTATAGTTTGATCTTTTTTTCCATTTATTTTACGTTTTGTCTCTCACCTTAATCAAATAGCATGTTCATATGGAAACATATCTTGCTGAATGTTTGCGCCTAGATCCTGATGTTAAAAAAAAAGCTTTGATTTTTTGCATTCAGTTTCTTTTAAAACTTTCTACAATCCTTCTGCAGTTTTCCACTAAACTCACCACTCTAATTAGTTTTACATAGCGACCATTTTGCTTCCATATACTCTATTAATCTTTTGTGCACTGGTTTAGATTTCAGTTTGAATGAATTATCTAGCAACAAATTAACCTTTATAACTGCAGGATCACTGTAACTCAATGGTGTTAAAGCTTCACTTGAAGTAACAGTAATTTCTTTAGGAACTCAAACAAAGTATAGTGTGTTTCATTCCCTGGTAGTTTTTTTTTTACAATCTGAAGCAATTGTTGCTCCTTAAATTACATTGTAAATCATTTCTGTACTAATGTCGTTGAATCAATATTATTCCAGTATATTTCTGGTAAATTTAAGTCCCCAGCCACTACTACTCCTCCCTCCTGTAATTCAAGCCAGAAATGTATGAATTCCTGTAGATCATCAGTACTTGACTTTGGTGGTCTCTATACTCTAACAATTGCTATATGTTCCAGGGATGTCTTTCTTATCACAGCTACACAATCTATAGTTTTGGTGTTAACAAGTAATAAGCATAAATCTCATAACAATCTTTAATCCCTATCATAACACTTCCACCTGATTTTTTGTTAGAATGTCTGTTACAGTAAATACATACCCTGACAGAACTGGTTTCCTGTCTTTGTTCTTTAACCATATTTAATAAACAATATCAACATCAGTCTAGTCGGAACACAGCAAATCTTCTAATAAAAATACTTTATTATTAATGCTCCTAGCATTAATAACCATCCGAGATGCATCTAATGTTGCTGTCTGTGAAATGTTAAATTTTCAACCTGGCAAAATCCCTGCTTTGTGCTTGTCGAATGTTATAAAATATCTGCTGCAAAACGTCTTTTCCCTGATCTTGACAACTGCACACCACCCTGTCTTCCTGGCTTGGATGCTCTACACATTTCTATTTTTTAAAATGGGACATTTTTAGGTATTTGCCCCCGAAAAACTTTTCTTTCATAGGGACCTGACTCTTCTTTCCTAGATGTGATTTGTGAAACTATGTTCTAACGCCTGTAAGAGGGCTGTAAGTTCCTTACTTTCAATCAGACAGTCCTTGTGAATGAGATCATTTGTGCCAACATGAATAAAAACAAATAACACATCTGTACTTCCTAACATTAAGACATTTCTCACATCCTCTGTTTTTGTTCCTTACAGTAAATCTGTGCAGGGCAGGTTATTACTTGTGCAATTGTACAACTCCAGCTACATTATACAGTAAATCACTCAAAACACCATCAGTGTGAGTGGCAAAAACTGTAGCACATTCCCCTTTGGGTTTACAAGAGCAGAGGACTGTAGGATATGTTCCCACTCCATGTGTTTCTATTTATTACTTAATACTATCACTGTAGCATAATGGTGAGGGGGTGCTGCGTTCCCTGAGTGTGCCCTCCTATGGTTGAGATGTTAAACCAAGGTCCCTTGTGCTTGAGCTGGTGGAAGATCAGGTGTTTCTCAAAGATCTCACAGCAAATACCAAAAAAAAAAAATCAAAAAAAGTATGAGCCCATTATTTGCATATTTATATTATATAAGCGTTATCTTAATTTCAGTGTTTAATACAAGTTTTCATACTTTCCATCTTTTCCAATATATTTTGTAAAATATTTAGTCATATAATGTTGATTTTCTTTCCTACTCTTTCCAACACAAAGCCATTCTTAAGTTTTTCAGCTTTTCAGATATTCCCTTGGATTCAATATCCTCCATGTAGGGTTCACATATGCCCTACACAGAGTGTATGTTTGACTGCAATGGTGCTCAGCTCACAGCAGCGAGTAGTGCTTATTAATGAGGTGCAGCACTCCTAAGCTAGGTTTTGCAGCTCACACCAGTATTGCTAGACACAAAACCTTGCCAGCAAACATAGATATCAATTCCATGTAAAGGAGAGCACATATGATCTGCGAATTTGCACAGAATGCCACCATGATCACCAGGGCTGTACACACACTTCTGAAATGAGCAAGAAATATTGACAAAAGCCATAAATAATGTGTGGACAAAGGATGCAAACTAGGGACATGCATATTAAATGTTGTTCTTACAAACTTAGAAAGTTGATAGAGATAGGTTCGACATATGCGTGACTTTTCTGAAGGGTATAAAGTCTGAGACTTGAATGTCTGTCACTATTGTCTGACTTCAACCCTCAATAATTTACCAATTATTTCCCGGTAAACTACAACTGTATGAGAGATAGTCTAAAAATAGGAGGCAAAATCTGGGCATTCTGAAAAAAATCTGTACAGTTGAGAGGTATGGAGCCTGCACAAATAGCTGTCATTCTGTTAGTGCAACATATCTGCACAGGGTCCAACTTAATGAGAGGAAAATAACCAGTCATAAGGACATATTTGACCATAGATGTTACAGGAGGATGTGTTAGAATGTACCACTCTCAACCTCTTATACAGCAAGAAATGTTGACAAAGCCATGAAGATGGGGGGACAAAGGGTCAGAAATAGGGGCAGATTGTTAATATTCAATGTTTAAACTTATTAAAATGGTAGAATATATAGGTTGTACATTAGCAGGAATTTTCTGAAAAGCATTAAGTTTGAAAATCAAATATCAGTCATCACTTACTGACTGTACTCTGCAATGGCATGCCAATGCTTTGGCTGGAAAACAACATGTTATGAGGAAAAGATCACAAATATGAGACAAAAACTGGACATTCTGCACAGATCATGAAAGTTGAGAGGTAAGCACCCAAAAGTATGTAATATTGAGTCGCATCAGTCCAGAGATCATCCCAGTGATATTGCAGAAAGTCACATATTCGATAAGGAAAACATCTGGACATCCTGGGAATATCTGGATAGTTGAGAGATTTGAATGTGAAGTATATGGCCCAAACACAGTACAAGACAGTGTACCCACAGTGCAGAGTATTGTGATATCCCATTCCTGGCATTCTGTACTGAAGCTGTGTTAACAATCGGTAGCAGGACATGGGACTGCCATGTAAAATCATCACTCAGAGAAAGTGTGTGTATTGAATAGACACACAGATGAATTGTAGGAATGAATACAGAGAAAGAGTACAGGTGAAACTCCCACCATGTACAGCAGAGGAGGGCATGTGAATGGAAGATGGTTGTAGCAGTAACACCAAGCACATATCTATATGGTACAGTATGGACTTTACAGTGAAAATGTGTTGTCTGTGACTGACATACAAGGTGACATATCAATGGGGAGGATGTGTATGTATGTGAGGTAAGCATCCTTACATGAATAATGCAGAGGACATCTATCAGGGATCTGACATAAAACTGAGGTAGGCTGCATATTGGGAAGCTGTGCAAACCGATATACCTGAATATGAATGTACTCTCAGCAGAGGTCTCCAGCATGGTGGCCACAGGTAAAGGACCATGGTAAACATTATAAGAGCCAACCATAATCATGGACAATATCTGAATAATGCCACCACTAATCACATGCCTCTGGCATGACATATATGATGTGAAGTGATAACAGATGAGCCTGCACACACACTGGACAGCTAGTATGATACATCCACACTCTATGAGGGTAACCATGCACACTGTGCTGGTACTGTCATATCTGCAAGATGTATTAGGCAGGACACTGCTATACCTGTATGTGACAGTATGGGCACTAAAGGCTAGTTGGCTTGTGTGCATGGCATATATCGATGGCACAATTCACATTGCCACAAATTATATACATGCCATTAATGTTGCCAAACACCAATGCATGCTGTGTGTGCGTAAGGTGAACAGATAGCATACATGCATCTGGTGTAACAACTTAATTGTTGCTCTGTACCATCAGACAGTCATGTATATTCCACTGAAAGAATACCTAGGTATGGACAATAAGTTGTGTGACAGTGCACTGTGGCACAGGTGGTACACCTCAGTTACACATCACTGGAACATGCATAGGGAGGTGCATGGTAAAGGGTGCATTGCACTCACTTACAGGTGTGATGAAGGCTAGAAGCTATGATGTTAGTATGCCCTCTGATGTGCATGTCCTTTACATGCACAATACTTGTATTATAGTCAATAGAATAGTCAGCATTGTGACCACATGCTGGTGGCTATATCACTTCCCTCTACCCCAGAACACAGGTCACATACCTATTGGCCTGATTAAAGGGTATGATGTCCACATTATACTTAGGTTTTGTGTCTCTTTCCTGATACAACACATCCCTCTATGTATCTTGTCAATGCAGGTGTTACCATAGCTGTGGCAACAGTCTCTGGTATGTGTTGATACTGTGTGTATTATGGATGTAGTCAATGATTGTCTACAAGCTGTAGTCCTTCAGACAGGTGTTTGCACACAGCATGTGTATGTCATCTGTGATGTCTGTCATTTAACTAAGGGGCAGTCAAGGGCCTAGCAGACACCCCTGATGTACTGACCTGGTTACTAGACCTGAGATATATTTCACATCACACATTTAAACATAGTGACATGCCCCATATGTCATACACTGATCTAATCATTTGGTTATATTGTTGTTTATGGACACATATGACAGTGTTGCTTGAATATTACAGTGTGACTTTTTGTCAAATGCCTTCAACTGTTCAAGTTCCACAAGATGATACTGCTGTCATCATGTATGCTCTTGATAACCTCTTTGAGGACATCTATCAGATGTAATGAAACTAACGTAGCAGTAACAACTCACACAGGTCTGTTGCATATACCTGGAATATTACTAGTATACATGTAGAAGAAGTCCATGATGACATGGTGGTCTACCTCACAGTCGAGAAGAGTCAGGATGCCTCTATACATGCAGATGGATGCACGTTGATGCACACCCTTGTACGTTAACATAGGCTGTATGGAGGATGTGTTGAACTGTGTATTCTGCCATATCAGGAAGGGTCACATCATAGCTGATCTGTCATGTTGTAACAGCACAATAGATTCCATGTGATGATAGGCCTGGAGGAAGGTAAGATAGTGCATACTGTCTATTGTGATCTGGTGTAGGGTTTTCACACAATGACATAGATTCATAGAGTCATAGATTAGTACTAGGCTAGCTGCCCTTGTGGACTATTTTAAGCCTAAGCAATTACTCCATATGAGAATCAAACCCTGCAGCTTGTGTCTGTAAGGTAAACACCTTAACTATTATGCCAACCTCCCACATATGCAGGGATCATTGAGAAAATGCCCAAACTGGGGATTAAACCTTATGTCAGTTGATGGGTAAACAATTTTCTCACTGACAGAACACATCATGTGACAGAAAGTGAATCAACATGTACCAGTAGAGCTGTCACCACTGGCAAACACCAGGGATCTGTGCGTGGCCTTTCATTGTTTGAACTGTATTTCTTGACAATTCAGACTAATGTATATGGCCTTTGGCTTACCAAGTTTGCTGATTCTTGCATATTGTGTGTAATCACTGAGTCTACTAATGGTGATAACATAGTACACACAGGAGCTAACACACACAACTGAATGGTGACAAAGACACGCAATCTACAAATAAATGCAGAAATGTGTGCTTGCAATGGTGTCCATTCGAAAAGTGGAGTTCCATTTTAATCACAGCATTGATAACAGTCTTGCTATGCAGAAACCCAGTGATCCAAGCACTTGGAATACATTTAGATAGCAATCTGAACTTTGACCATAAGTGTCCAAACTGCTGTTGAAAGCCTATGTTGTGAATATCATTAGTCACTCCATCATACTGATATCTTAAGATTGCACGACAACACTGTAGTCAAACTGCATTACAGTACTAATAGAGTATAATGCTCTTTTTTACATGTATCTCACCAAACATGAGTAGGAGCTGGAGAAACCACAAGGCTTTCTCAGGAAGATAACACAGGGCCTACACACCATGTCATGCTGCATGTGGATAGATTGAAATGGTGTCCATTCGAAAAGTGGAGTTCCATTTTAATCACAGCATTGATAACAGTCTTGCTATGCAGAAACCCAGTGATCCAAGCACTTGGAATACATTTAGATAGCAATCTGAACTTTGACCATAAGTGTCCAAACTGCTGTTGAAAGCCTATGTTGTGAATATCATTAGTCACTCCATCATACTGATATCTTAAGATTGCACGACAACACTGTAGTCAAACTGCATTACAGTACTAATAGAGTATAATGCTCTTTTTTACATGTATCTCACCAAACATGAGTAGGAGCTGGAGAAACCACAAGGCTTTCTCAGGAAGATAACACAGGGCCTACACACCATGTCATGCTGCATGTGGATAGATTGAAAGCCATGTCACTGTAAACTTCATTGTATAGGATGACATGACCTCTACCTGGCCCACATGTCAGTGTCTGACCCTGCCCTGGTGGGAGTACTGCATATCCAAAAATGTAATATAGCTGATGACATCAGCAGTGTCTGGTGGGGACAATATAGTAATGCCCCACATGCTGGTATAAAATTCTCTAAGTAATGTAAAGCAACAACTCACACACACCAAGATAAGTGCAGTGAGAATATAACCCCTAACTATCTAAGTACATGGATTACAGAAAACAGTACTTTACACAAGTGCCACAGCTCAAGTCTGACTTGGAGTTTGTCAGAAAATACTTTGTGTCTGTTTACTTTATAGCTGATGACATCAGAAATGCCTGGTAAGGGGAATATGCTAATAACAGTGTTCCACATGCTGGTGTAAAAGGCTCTCTGTAATGTCAAGCAACAGCTCACACATACAACCACCACCCCCCAGTTGACTGCAGTGAGAATAGAATCCCTACCTATCTAAGTACACAGACTACACAACACAGTACTTTATGCAAGCACCACCTGACACCCCCACCCTGCTAGGATCAAACAAAAAAACTTCTCCAAAGCTGATTATAACCTCCTGAGGGAATATATAAACAGCATCACAGCCCCCTCTCCCTCTGTAGGCATTGGCACATATGTCCCAACCTACACAAAAATACTATACAAGCATTTATATAGCCGTATGGAATCAGGAAAACCCAACAGGACAAAATCATCCTCCTCAAGGAAGAGTAAACCTGTCTGATGGACATCTGCAATAAATAAACTGTATAACAAAAGGAAACAAAATGGTGTCCAGGACCAAGAAGGTGAAGTTGCCTAAAAATGAAGCAATCTCTCATTAGCCTGAACAAGCAAATAAGAGCACTAATGAAATTCTCCAAAGCAAACTTCCAGTCCAAACTGGCAACTTCTACTAAAGGCAATCATAAGACCTTCTTCACGTATGTCTGCAATCTCAAAGGAAGCACTAAGATCTTCTCAAAGCTGCTGGTCAAGGACATCACATACACAAACGCTGGAGATATAGCCAACCTGCTGGCAGACAGGCTCTGTGAAAACTTCACCCCTCTGTTCCCCATCAGTAAATCAGAACATCCTCAGCACTTGTCCCCCTCCCCTTATCTCTAGGGATTACATCATCACTGCCCTCTCAAAGACAAAAAATACAGCCTTCATGGGACCCAATAACATTCCAGGCTGCATCCTACATGAACTCAGGCAGGAACTTGCAGCACCATTAGGCACCCTATTCAAACAAATCCTAAGTATCAGCTTCATCCCAGCCAAGGGAGGGCAGCCACCATCATCCCTTTGCACAAAGGAGGAGCATCCACTGATGCAGGAAATTATAGAACCATCAGCCTAACTAGCTTGATTTACAAAGCCATGGAACAAATTATTATGGACCTCATTAACAAGGACATTGGCAACCTCTAAACATTCTATCCCATACAGCTTGGTTTCGTCAAAGGGAGGTCATGCCTGTTAAATTTGGTCGACTTCTTTGAGACAGTTACCAAAGCCATGGACAAGGGGAATACAGTGCACACCACCTACCTTGACCTGCCCAAAGTCTTGAATACTATTTCCCACCTGGGTATAATAGATAAACTCTCTCAACTAGGCATTAATCCATATGTTACCAGATGGGTAGCAAACTGGCTCAGTGATAGAACCCATCTTGTCAAAATAAGGGAAGCCAACTAAACCAGTAGACCTGTAATGAGCACTGTATCCAGGGATCAGTTTTGGGGCTTCTGTTGTTTGGGATGCACATTTCTGAGGTGCAGGCCAAAACCAGTGGGCTATGGCTGACTAAGTTTGCAGATGGTTGCAAGCTGGGCACTGTCATTAATTCTCCTAGTGATGTGGACATCCTCCATGAGGGTTCACCCAAACAAATGACTGGTGTCAGAAACATTTATTTATTTATTTAGTTATTATTTATTTATATGGCCTCAGGCTAAATGCCAAAATATGCATCATCATCCCCTTTGGGGAGAGTGATGTCACCAAAAATTATCACATTAATAACAAGGTCCTAAGCAGGCAATCAGTCATGAGGGACTTGGGCACCTGGGTTAATAGCAAACTGACTTTTGACCACCATATTCCTTCCGTTGTATGGAAAACTTTCAACATGGCCCACCTCATTAGTAAGGGTATCTCATCTAGCAACAAAGAGGTCATAGCATCTCTGTATTCTTCCATTATAAGACCCATTACTGAGTACAATGCCCCCTTTGGCATGCATCTCACAATGCACATGCAGCAGCTGGAGAGACCACAGAGGTTTCTCACCAGGAGAATCCAGGGCCTCTAACATTTACCCTACAAAGATAGGTTAAAGTCCTGTCTATCTTCTCAGTCTCATACAAACTCCCCAGAGTTGACCTCTGTCTAGCATACAAAGCTATCTCAGACCCTTCCTTAATGGGACTGCTGCATATCCAGAAGTCAAGCCTAGTCAAGTAACTCACACACATGACCTCAACCTGGTCTCTGACATCAATAGGACTTGATAGCAGGACAGATTTGTGTCCCAGAGATGCCCCTTCTGTGTTATAGACTCCCTCTCCACATCAAGCAGAGTACCTCATTAGCCCCTTTTAAGTACAATCCTGGATAAATGGGTGAGGAACAGAAAATACTCCCCTGGGATTCCACCTGTGTCCCTGTGGACAGGGACATCAGATGCTGACCTGTCAGAATATGGACTAAATTCTTGGCTAGGCTTGTAAGGGCCTCAGGGCCAATAGCCTAGTAACCTCCTATGATCCTATCAAAATACTGGCAATCCATGTCATTGAAGAAGTCAACATTGGGCACACACTTCTACTCTTCTGTCTAGACACAAACACACAGTTAACTGCAGTGAGAACATAACCTCTACCTGTCTAAGTACACAGGCTACTGAACACAGTACTTAATGCAAGTTCCATGGCACAGGTCTGATTCATATAGGAGTGCAGGTGAACTTATAGTCGATGATATTAGCAGGCCAAGTGGGGGAAAACAGGTTGTGAGGCCTGCATAGGCACATAGCTTCATATAGTCATATGAGGCTACTAGCCTAATAGCACTAGGGTATGTAGAAGCCTTGCTGTGTAAAAACAGAAGTACCCTTATTGAGCATAGTTGGATGGTTGTTTTTAGAAAGAATATGTTTGTGAGCAGCACTAGCTGGGCCTGTCCATAAGGGATATAGGTGCCAGCTCAAAGGTGACTGTATAATCACACAGCCAGTCATCAAGGTTGCAATTGAACAAGGTCATTAAGGAACACTGCTTCACATGCGGTAGGAGCCTATTACAGTCTCTAGGATGGCACCTATGTCCCTCATAGACAGGCCCACTTGTTGCTGCTCACAAAATCGTTCTACTAACAATGACCACCTAGATATGCTTCATAAGGGAACTTGTGTTTTTAAACAGCTATGTTTCTATTGCCTCATGTATAATGATAACCATGTACTCCTAACACTTACCAATACAAAATGTGAGAGGTGCGAGTATACAATAAATCTGGAATAAATGCTCTCTCTCACAGGTAACAATGAACCAGATATCAAATAGGTTGCCAGCACACACACTTCACCTCCTCAACAAACCAAGTGCACAACACATAAACCCACATATGCAGAGGTACTCATTAGAAGCTTACTGAAAGAGCAGAGACCTTGCAAATGCAAACCTTCTGCACATATGGCAGCCCCAATGGAACCCACTACACATAAAAACAAACATATTAGTGTCTCATCCATTAAGCCCTTAAGGCAAAACACATTAAAACCAATGTCTTGTTTATAGGTGAATCCATAGTGAGACACAGAAGTCCCCCTCACAAGGTTGTACAAGAAGAACGTCATGGCTAGCTGTCTGTCAGCTGCCAGGACCTGCAAAGTCCCACATGCACTCAATTCTCTCAACAACAACCACAGTTACAACTCTATCATACTCCATGTTAGAGTAAATGATTTGAGATGTACCTCACTGGACTTTATGAAGAGACATATGACAGAACTCTCAGATTATGTGTCCCAGACAGGTATGTCCATAGCACTAAGAAACATTCTACCTTCACCCAGGATAAAGCCTCAATGCAAACAGAAGAATTATCAATTTCAACAACTGGCTTATCTACTGGACAGGGGGATAAAGTAGTTGTCAGGCTGCAATGATATGGTCGACAGACCACTCTGCTTTGCCAGGGATGGTTTCATCTGTCACCTCCTGCCTTTTGGTTACTGGCCAAGATACTTGCCTCCCCCATATTGACTTTAGGCAATGTCATAAGAAAAAATTTCCTGACGTAAAAATATCCTCAAAATACAAACTCAGAGTTTTACTGCTTAATGCTAGGAGTCTAAATCAGAAACTACACTCATTGGAGGCACTTTTACTTGGGAAGATGTCAATGTTTGTGCAGTCAAAGAGATGAGCTTTAGGGTCATAGAGAGTACTCCAGGCAAGAAAGACTATAATGCCTTCCACACATTCAGACCACAAAATAAACATGAAAAAACCAAAGGAGGAGGTGTGTCCATCTTCAAATAAGACAAGTACATCTCAAGATTGGTTAAGCAGTATGACTCCATAGAGTTACTACAAGTCCAACTAAGTGTAGGAAACCCCCTCCATGTCATTGTTAACTACAGGTCCACCAACATGAACCAGTAGAACCACACAATGCCTTCCTGGACCTACTTGGGTCACTCATAATACAGCCAAACACCCTATGCATGGGTAACTTTAACTATCCTTCCATCGATTGGGATACATATATGTCCTCAAACATGCTTGCTGTAAGGTTCCTGCACTTTGTAAACATGAATGCTCTGGAACAGTTTTTCTGCATCCCCACAAGGGACTTGAATATCCTTGACCTAGTAATCACCGATGTGGGAGATCACTGCACCACCCCATGAGGGTGACCCTCCCTGGTAAGGTCTGGCCATAAATCTGTCACATTCAGTGCAATGATCGTACCTAACCCACCCCCACCCCCCAAGGATTTAAAAGGTGGAAAATTCACTGCAAAGCAAACTATAGCCTCCTAAGTGATGGCATATATAGTTTCAAACCAATTGCCACCACTGACAGTATAGACTCCTATATAGAGGTGTACACAGGAGCCCTGTATAAGCACCTTTACAAGTGTATAGCTGTAACAGAAAGGATCAAAACATGCTCACAAAAATGTTGACCTGGTGGACATCTAGAATAAATAGATTATACAACAAGAGAAAGAAACTGATGCCCAGGAATAAGAGGGAACGGTTTCAGGAGAAGAACACCATCAATAGGTTGAACAATCAAATTAGATATTTTGTAGATTCCTCTAAAGGTAACTATGAAATAAATTATCAACCAAAGTTAAGGATAATAACAAGGTATTCTTTAGCTATGTCTGTAATGTAAAAGGTAAGGACCGGCTTTGCACCAAATTCAGAGTGGAAGGTACCACTCATACTGAACCTGAAGACATAGCCGACCTGTTAGCAGACAGGTTTGGCTATAACTTCACACCCCTGTCTCCACCAATCATACCACACAGCATACCTGTTAACAGTTTGCTCATATTATCTCCAACTAACCAGTCATAACTGCACTCATCAATGCCAAAACACAGCCTCTGTGGGACCAGATAACATCCCAGTTTGCTTACTAAACAGTCTATAGCAAGAGTTAGCAGAACCAATGGGGACTCTCTTCAACCTCAGTCTAGCAACCATAATACCCTTGCACAGAGGGGGGTCCCTCAACTGACCTAGAGAACTCTGCACCGATAAGCCTGACCAGCCTTGTCTGTAAGGCCATGGAGAGAGAGAATAATGTTGGACCTTATCAACAAGGACATTGGTGACCTTCAAATTCTTCATTCGACCCCCTTTGGCTTCTGGGCAGATCATGTATTTTAAACTTAGTGGAATTCGTGAAGAGTGTCAGTAAAGCCCTGGATGAAGGCAAATCAGTACATACTGCCTATACAAACTGGCACAAAATAAAACACTAAATGAAAGAATAAATTGGCTGCTGGCTGCACAATATTCCACAGGACAATATTTATTCACTACAAAAACAATAAAGTAAACGCTTTCGTCATACTCTAGTAAGTAAAAGTATATCAGACCAAGTAACACAGTAAATCCATATCATATATACACAGTTAACAAGTCACATGGTTTATACATTCAAAGAGTTAAAGAACAACTACCTAAAATTATATCAAATTATAAAAACCATTAGAAAGAAATAAAATAGCCTATGAGAAAAGTGACACTTTTAAAATGACACATTCGAAAAATGTCACATTTGGAAAATGTGTGTAAAAGTGTGTAAACAGCAACTGCAAACAGTATTACACATCTACATAAACCATCATGGAAAACAATGCTAAATCAACTTTAATGTAAGATAATTACTCATGTTGTTAAAACATTGTTCAGATTCAAATTCAAATTCATTTCAGATGCGGACCTAGCCCCTATTATTGAATCATCCCCTAGGATCACCTACAAAAGAGAACCTAACCTTACAAACCTGTTAGAGAGGGTCATGACCACTGTATTTAGAGCCATGGTTATGTATAAGTGCGAAAGTTACACGTATTGTAGATATATGGAAGTAGGCAAAGTGTTTACTGTGAGGGGTAAAAAGTTTTGTATCAACAAAAGATTTAATTGTTTATCCAAGAGTGTGGTCTACTTGGCAACTTGTAAACTCTGTCCCTGTTTTTACATCAGCAAGATGGATCATAAGCTCAAGGACAGAGTATATGAACATCTATATAGTAGCAGGAAATCAAAAATGGAAAATGCCTTGGCAAATCATGTCCAGGAATACCCACAGCATAGTTTTAGTTTTTGGATTATAGACCAGATAGACATGGGTTTCCTCCGGGTTCTCCAGTTTCCTCCCACATCCCAAAGACATGCTGTAGGTGGATTGGACACTCTAAATTGGCCCTAGGTGTGAGTGCGTGCATGTGTGTGCCTTCTGTAGAAGGTTGGGCACTGGGCTGGCAACTCAACACTGTAAAACTCCGCTGCCAATCATGAGTGGACAGGTGATCCGCTGTGGTGACCCCTAACCAGGAAAAGCCGAAAGAAGAAGAAGAAGATCATAGACCAGATAGACCATAACCCTAGAGGAGGCTCTTTGAGTTTAATGTTAGAAATCTGTGAACTCTTGTGGCAAATAAAATTGAATGCTTATAGTCCACCAGGTTTGAACGATTTGAGTTCATTAGCCTGCATACTAAAATTTAGGAGCATTCAAAGGTGACTAGCATTGCTGTAATAACTATAAATAAGTGTATTCGAAGTGAAAACAATTTTTTAACAACATGGCTAATTAGCTTACATTAAGGTTGATTTAGCATTGTTTTCCATGATGGTTTATGTAGATCTGTAATACTGTCTGCGGTTGCTGTTTACACACTTTTACACATAGTTTCCAAATGTGACATTTTTCAAATGTGTCATTTTAAAAATTCCACTTTTGTCATATGCTATTTTACTTCTTTCTAATGGTTTTTATAATTTGATATAATTTTAGGTAGTTGTTCTTTAACTGTTTGAAAGTATAAACCATTTGACTTGTTAATTGTGTATATATGATATGGATTTACTGTGTTACTTGGTCTACTGAAGTTTTACTTACTAGAGAAGACAAAAGCACTTACTTTATTGCTTTTGTAGTGAATAAATATTGTGCTGTGGAATATTTTACATACTGCCTATCTCAACTTGCACAAGGGCTTTGACACAATCATCCACTGAGGCATCATTGCAGAACTCACCCACCTGGGGAATAACCCATACATCATTAGATGGGTAGCCAACTGGCTCACCAACAGAATGCGTACAGTCACAGGTGGGGATGCCACCTCCACCAGCAAACCTGTTATCAGTGGTGTCCCACAATGATCTGTGCTGGGCCCCCTATTGTTTGGAATGTATTCCTCAGAAAATAAGGTGAAACAAGATTACCTGTGGCTCAACAAATTTGCTGATGATGATAAACTGAGGGCAATCATTAAATCCACAAACAATGTCAAGATATTAGAAAAATGTGCTTACATATATAATTGATTATTGCCAAAGCCATGGAGTTAAAGTTAACCCAAAATAATGCACTATTATCCCTTTTGGGAAATGAGAAGCCTGTGCAGATTAAGCTGTTAATAATACCCCCTTATGTTCTAACCCAGTGGTGAGAGGTTTAGGAATGCAGGTCGATGACAACCTCACCTTTGATCATCACATGTCCACAGTAGTAATGAAGGCCCTTTATGTTGCACACCTCATAAGTGAGGGCATAGGATCCAAGACTAAGAATGTTATAACTCCACTACACTCAGCCCTCATCAGACCAGTAATAAGAGTACAATGCTCATTTGTGCATGTACATCACCAGACACCTGCACGAGCTAAAGAGACCTCAGAGGTTTCTCACTAAGAAAATCCAGGGACTTCCAGCACATTACCTACATGGACATATCTGTCACTGTAGACTTTATTGTATAGACTGCTGAGAGGTGACTTGTGGCCAGCCTACAGGGCAGTCTTGAACCCTGCCTTAATCAAAATGCTGCACCTCCACAAATCACATGGAACAAGACTCACTCATTCTAGGGACCTTAAGTTAGCCTGCAACATCAATAGAAAATTCTGAAGAGACAGATATGTCTCACAGAGATTGCAACTCCCATGGAAAAACTCACAATTCATGTGAAACTGAGCTCTTCAATGGCCCTATTCAAGTGTAACTGGGACAATTGAATGGGTAAGCATAGATTTACCCCAGGGGTTTCATCTATGTCTCTCTTGGACAGGGTCAACCAGTGCTGATCATGGATTTGCAAATGTAGACTACATATCTTGGTCTATAAGGGAACAATGTTACAACCTGGGTAGGCCTTACAAGGCTTTAGGGCCATCAGTCTAGTAACCTCCTATATACCAAGAGTCATTATGGTAGTAGGCTCGTATGAACCTATGAAGCTATAAAACTATGCAGGCCTGCCAACATCCTATCTCAAAAATGGGCTGTTGATGTCATGTACTATAAGTTCAGCTGCAGTCGTGCAAAAGTCAGACTTGTGCTGTGGTGCTTGCATTACGCACTGTGTTCTGTACTCTGTGTAGTTAGATAGGTGGGTGTTATATTCTCACTGTAGTCAACCGTGTGCATGTGTGCTCTTGCTTGACATTATAAAGAGACTTTTAATGCAGCATGCAGGACACTGTTATTATCATATTCTCAAAGGACACTACTGATGTCATCAGCTATATCCAATAACTGGATATGTAGTCATCCCATCAGGGCATGGTCTTTCACTGGCCTGGAGGCAGCCAGATGTCACCTCATCCTATATCAGACAGATGACAGTAACAAGGCTTTTAATCTATCCACATAAATCATGCCATGGTTTGCAGGCCTTGTGTTATCTTTCTGAGTAAGCCCTGTGGTATCACCAGCTGCTGCATGTGTCCGTAGAGGTACATTCAAAAGAGATCATTATACTGTATTACAGTTCTGATGAGGTTTGACTACAGTACTGCCATACAATCCTAAGATCTGAATATGATGGTGTAGCTTATGATGTGCACCATACAGTTGTCTTGGAAGATCATTAAAGAGAGAAGTTAGAAAGTAATGATACACATTGAAGTTTCTAACAACAACACCCTCACAAAAGCATTCAGTATAATGTTGTGAAATTTCGATGCTATCAACTGTCTAACTTTCAAAGTCCAATATAAGTCAAGAGTACAATGACCAGTTCAATAACATAAATGCTGATATACTAAACACTGAGTTAGCTATGCACTTTGAGCATCAGACACAGCTTTTGTATCCCTAAATCCAAAAGATAGAAAACAGGGATATGGCACATTTATCATCACTTACACAGGGTGCTGTGTGAGGGGGGAGCAGGAAGCCTAGGCTGACACAGAAGGCCAGTGAGTGTGTGTGAGGAGGAAGCAGAAGAAGGCAGACATTCGAGTAAAACAACACATGGCCAGTGAGACAAGCTGAGTAGCTGTTGTCGTGTGTGTCTGTAGGGTTCCTACAGGTGAAATTGGTGAGTGTTTGCATGAACACAGCCACACTCTGTGCTAGCTCTATGTCTTGGTCTATCAAACAGGTGTGAGCCATGCATGGTAGAGGTAGCAGTTCATTTTTGTCATCCCCAACCATGAGAACTAGCGTACCACTGGCATATCCACACCCACGGTCAGATGCATTGCTGCTACATGAATGTGACTAATGTCTGCTGGATGAGCTCCCTACATGGGGACACCCAGCATGATGACCCCATAACCTGCCACTTCTGGGTGTGCACAGCAGACTCACCGAGAGAGCAATGGAACTACTGCCAGTATGGGAGCATGACTGGTCACTGCCATGTTGGCTGACAGCAGATGTTGTGGCTGACCTATGCCCATGAGGATGTCATTCACATCTCAGCAGATGTTCCATCACAAACACTGCTCATTCCATGACATAGATCTCTCGTTCCATCACAGACAACCCTCATTCTAATGTGTCATTCATCAGATCCAGTGAATTGGCAACATGGTAGAGTCAGTCATCCATGTCAGACTGTGCCACATCCACAACCATGAGCATTCATCTGAAGCATCTATGGGAATGTACCTGTGCCTCCAACAAACATTGAATGGCATTGGAGGTGACACCTGCACCAGGTGGAGGAGGGACAGCAGGCACCCTCTGAGCAACCATACCAATCCTCCTGTGTGGCACCTTGCCCACACTTTGGCTAAGGACAGTCTCAACAGGCACTGAAGCAACAGTAGCCACACTTCCCTTATCAATGTCCTTGCCTCCACCTGCCCAATATCTGTGGGCTCAGTGGACTGGGCAGGCATAGGTCTACTGGCTGTGCCCAATGGAAATGCAGGGGATGGCTGTATGTCAACCTCCGTGTCAGATTCAACCTCTGCACCTCCAGATTGTGCCTCAGTTTGGCCACCATTATCATCAGTCTGCAGATCCATTGACATCAGGTGGCACAAGGCCTGCACCCCTACTCTCATGATCACCTGTGATAAAAAGCATGAAACACAGGAATACATTAATATCAGCACTACTGTAGTGCAATATATGCTAACAAACTAGCAGTGCTGCCACTATTACAGACAGTACAGCAATACAACAGGCCTGAGATTAAAATCACAGATGACAATATTTCTTTAAATTCCTCAGCACTACTGACATACAAGTATTTGGCTTAACATCTGCAGAAGATGTACTACGCTGTACTCCACATGATCCAGGAATAAGTTAAGCAGGAGGAAACAGCAACATCATCAAAATTAACAGTAACATTGGGGGCATAATACATTTACCCCTGTATATCTGCATTAATGGTACTTTGAACAAGAACATGGCTGTCAACTCCAAATTAGCTTATAACTTTAGCAATCTTCAATCTGCCCAAAACAAGACAAATTGATACAAAATTAACTTATTCATTTCAATTGTTTTACTATACAAAAGTATTCAGTTGTTGAGATACCAAAACTTACCTGGATTCTCCTTCTGGGACGTGTCTGCTGTCTGGGAAGGTGTTGCACCCACATCCAGGACATGCTGTACTGCACTATGATGGGATCTGTCTGGGTCTCTCAGATTGAGCAGGAACTCTTCACTGAGGGTTAGTGGTAGTTCCCTAGTAGGTCCGCCCCCCAGTAACTATTTGGTCATGGACTACTTCAGCTGCTCACCTCCTTGCAGATGTTATCATGTCAGTGGCCCTGTGGCACATATGTTTGTATGTTTTGCCATGGCCACCCACAGCACTGACATCGTGAACAGTCTCCTGACATATCTGCATCCTATGGGCCATATCTCCCTATTCCTTTCCCAGGAGAAGATCCCAAAGTTGCCGAAACCCATCAACTATGACTTGATTTTCAGCATTAGTGAAAAGTGGTCTCTGTGGATTGACACACCTGAATAACATACTTGTAGGTGTCCTAAAAGACAACAGGAGTATAATACACATAAGTAACTATAAAATAACTGTTTCCAGATAAAATAGAAAAGGTAGCCAGTCAGTATTATCTGCTGGAGAAACACAAAACCATCTAGAGATATGAAATACTAACAACAGGCAGGATGAAAAACAAGGGGAGTAAGAAGAACAACACATCCTTGCTTGTGCCATATCAGTGTCACCTTTGCTTCCTCCCCAATAGAACAGTCCATTCTTGTTTGTGCCATAACAGTAACTTCAACCTTGCCCCCCCCCACACAAAAGAACAGGGAAATTACTAATTTTGCTAACAAACCTCTTTGAAATCTGCAAAGTGCCATCAAAGGACCTGTCCCTGACACATCTGTACAAATTTATCACACAGCATTCTATTTTCATTAATTGGCAGTCATGTGTACCTCTGAAATGAATTGACAAACAGGCCCATGCCATCAGTATACGTCTAACTAATGCATACAGACAAAAGTGTAAAAGCCTTTGTTTCACACTATTCTTAGGATCATAGGATCATTGGAAGTTACTAGGCTATTGGCCCTGAGGCCCATACAAGCCCAGCCAAGAATTTAGCCCATGTTCCAAAAGGTCAGTACCCGATGCTCCTGTCCAGCAGGGACACAGGTGGAATCTCAGGGCTGTATTTTTTTGTTCCCCATCCAGTTACCCAGGTTGCACTTAAAAAGGGTTAATGAGGCACTCTGCTTGATGTGGAGAGGGAGTCTATTCCACAGAAGGGGGAGTCTCTGGGACAAAAATCTGTCCTGCCAACAAGTCCTATTGATGTCAAAGACCAGGTTGAGGTCATGCATGTGGGTTACATGAGTGGGCCTTAACTTGCGAATATGCAGCAGTCCTATCAAGGCATGGTCTGAGTTTGCTTTGTATGCCAGACAGAGGTCACCTCTGAGGACTCAGTATGAGACTGAGTAGAGAGACAGAGCTTTTCAACTATCTGTGTAGGGTAGATATTTGAAACCCTGGATTCTCCTGGTGAGGAACCTCTGTGATCTCTCCAGCTGCTGCATGTGCTTTGTGAGGTACATGCTGAAAGGGGAATTGCACTCAATAATGGGTCTTATGAGAGAAAAATACAGGGATGTTATGGCCTCTTTGTCCCTGGATGAGATACCCTTACTAATAAGGTTGGCCATATAAGAAAGCTTTCTGTACAATGGAGGTAATATGGTGGTCAAAAGTCAGTTTCCTATCATTCTGGATGCCCATGTCCTTCACTATTGATTGCTTGCTTAGGACCATGCTATTAATGTGATAATTTGTGTGGACATCACTCTCCCCAAAGGGGATGATGATGCATTTTTTGCATTCAGTTTGAAGTCATATTTCTGTCACCAGTCATTTGTTTGGGTGAGACCCTCTGGGAGGATGTCCACATCACTAGGGGAATTGATGACAGCGCCCAGCAGTCATCTGCAATCTTGATCAGCCATAGCCCACCGGTTTTGGCCTGCACCTCAGAAAAGTATATCCAAAACAACAGAGGGGCCAAGACCGATTGCTGGGGTACTCTGCTCATTACGAGTCTACTGCTTGAGGTGGCTTCCACTATTTTGACTGGGGGGGGGGTATCACTGAGCCAGTTTGCTACCCATCTGGAAATACACATATTGATGTCTAGTTGAGAGAGTTTATCTATAATACCTGAGTGGGGAATAGTATTGAAGGCTTTGGTAGGCAGTGTGCAGTCTCCCCATCATCCATAGCTTTGGTGACTATCTCAAAGAAGTCAACCAAATTTAATATGAATGATCTCCCCTTGATGAATGCAAACTGTATGGGATAGAGTTTTTGAAGGTTGCCAATGTCCTTGTGAATGCAGTCCATGATAATCCATTCCATGGCCTTGCAGATCAAGCTAGTTAGGCTGATGGGTCTATAATTTCCTGGATCGGTAGATATTCTACCTTTGTGCAAAGGGATAACAGTGGCTGTCCTTCACTCAACTGGGATGAGGCCAGGACACAGGTTTTGGTTGAATATGGTGCCTAATGGTGCTTCAGGTTTCTGACTGAGCTCATGAAGGATGCAGCACGGGATGTTATTGCTTCCCATGGAGGCTGTAGTTTTTGCCTTTGAAAGGCAGTGATGACTTGCTCCCTAGAGATAAGTGGGGGCAGGTGCTGTGGATATCCTGATTTACTGATGGGGGGCAGAAGGGTGAAGTTTTCACTGAACATGTCTGCCAGCAGGTTGGCTATATCTGCAATGTTTGTGTTTGGTGTCCTTGACCACCAGTTCTGAGCAGATCTGAGTGCTTCCTTTGAGATTGTGGACATATGTGAAGAAGGCCTTATGACTATCTTTAGTAGATGTGGCCAGTTTAGACTCGAAGTTTACTTTGGAGGATTTCACTAGTGCTGTTATTTGCTTGTGCATGCTATGGAAAGCTTGCTTCCAGTTATGCACCTACTCCTTCTTGGCCCGGACAGCATCTTTTTCCATTTATTATAGAGTTTATTTATTGCAGAATTCCCCCCCAGACAGGTTTACTCTTCCTTCAGGAGGAAGTTTTTTTGTCTTGTTGGGTATTCCTAATTCCATGTAGCTATATTAATGCTCATATAGTACTTTGGTGTAGGCTTGGATATATATTCCAGTTCCTATGGAGGGGGAGAGTGCTGTGAAGCTTGTAATCAGCTTTGGAGAAGTTATTTTGTTTGACCCTATCTGGGGGTGGGGTGGGGGTTGGGGGTGATGGTGACTTTGAAAGTGACTGCTTTGTGGTTGAATCTTACCAGGGAGGATGACACTGTAGGGATGCTTCAGTGGTTACTCGTGTTGGTTAATACCAAGTCCAAGATATTATCATCTCTTGTGGGGGTGTCAACCAGCTGGTCCAAGACATTTGCATTTATTCAATCATGGAATCTCTGGGCATTTGTGTTTTGGCATGAGTAGTTCTTTCAATCTATGGGTGGATAGTTAAAGTTGCCCAGGATCAGGGTAAAGGGTTGAATGTTGATAGATTCGATTAGGTTTAGATAGGTAGAGAGGGCATCTTGAGTCAATGTTGGAGGCCTGTAGCTAGCTATGATTTGAATAGGGGTCTTGTCAACAGTTAACTACACCTGGAGTGTCTCCTGTGCATCATACTGTTTGACCAGCCTAGAGGTGTATATACCTTTAATATATATTGCAACTCCACCTCCTTTTGCTTTGCTACCCATGGTTTGGGGTCTGAATGTTTGATAGGATGAGTAACCTGGTATGGCTGGGGTGCTCTCCACAGCTTTGAAACAGGTTTCTGTAACTGCACAAATGTCAGGATGTTCCAGGGTTAAGAATGCTTACAATAAGTCCGGTTTCATGTTTAGACTCCTAGCATTTAGCAGCATGATCTTTAATTTGCATTTTGATGAAATTTTCATGTTGGCAGGTTTGACCTCATGACATTGCCTAAAAAAGGCACTATGGGGAAGGCAAAAGCCTTTGCCAGAAGCCTGAAGCCCAAGGAAGGCAATTGCAGGCCATCTCTGCCAAACCGTCGTGGTCTGTCAAACATGTCTTCCCAGGCTATCAGGTACTGGATCCCCTTGAAATGGCACCAGAAATTAAGCCAATTGTTGAAGTCAGTCATTTTCTGTTTGTATTGATGCATCATTCTGGGTGATAGTAGAATGCTGCTTAAGGCAAGGAACATACCTGCCTGGGACACATATTCAGTGAGTTCAGTCATGTCTCTCTTCATATAGTCCAGGGAGGTATGTCGTAAGTCATTCATGCCAACATGGACAATGACAGAGTTATAACAGTACCTGTTGTTGCCAGACTTGAGTGCATGGGTAATATGGCGGATTCTGGCATTTGACAAACAACTAACCGTGAATTTCTCCTTATCCAGAATATGCAGTATGTAGATGACAAAATGGGAGCATTCCTTCTGAAGTTAAGCACTCCTCTGTACAGATACGTCCTGAAGAAAAAGCATTTGTCAGTCTTCAAAGATATACAATTCTCTTGACTATCAGTTTGGCTATCTGCACATTTGCCTTTTTATAATGGTATAGATTATTAATCTGTGTTTGTGTTTCATAGATGCAAATTAGACATAAGCAACTGAATTTCATGGAAATGAACCAATCCAGCACTGTGGAGCTATTCAATAACCTATAAAGCATCCATGTAGACTCCATGTTGTTTTTTTCTGCAGATGTCAAAACATTTGGAGTACAGACATGGAATGTTTACACAGACAGAATGTTATTTAATACATTTGTATGTGCTAGAGGCTAAAGCCAATGCTATTGCTGCTGCCAATAACCATAGTCCAAGAAGTAGAAGAGTTTTCAGGCCACATTTTGCTTATCACAGTCTACATGATATGGAAATTGTAGAGAGCTACAGGGTGGAAAGCGACACACTATAGAAAATCTGTGACCTCTGCCACCCTCAACTCAGAGCCCGGGCCAACTGAGGGGAAGCCATCCCAGTGGAAACTACGGTATGTGTAGCCCTTAGAATATTAGCTACAGGTAGCTTTCACAGACCAGCAGGGGACATGTTGGGGGTGTCACAGGCATCAACATCCTGGATCCTCCACCAATTCCTGGATGATATACTCCAGCATGCCAGTGAGCACATATATTTTCCCCATAGTTCTGAGAAGAAGTCCAGAAAATGCAACAGATCTACCAAGTAGTGCATTACCCTGTAGTACTGGATGCCACAGATTGCAATCATGTAGAAATGAAGGCACCAGTGGGCTGTACATTACCAGAAATGGCTACCACTCTATCAGCTGCCAAGTTGTGTGTAATGCCAAGGGAATCATCTTGAATGTGTGTGCTGACAACCCTTGAAATTACCACAACTCACATATCTGGCACACATCCCAACTGTACCAGATGTTTGCTAGGAGGGATATCCCACAGGGTCATCTACTGGAGGATGCAGGCTCTGTACTGGAACTGTGGCTGATGACACCCATCAGAAATGCACACACCCATGGAAAAACATCATAATGAGGCACATGCTCAGAACAGAAATGTCATAGAGCATGTGCTTGGCCTGGTGAAGTCATGGTTCCAGTGCCTAGATATATCTGGGGGAGCCATGCAGAACATTCCATGGACATGTACAGAAATCTTCACAGTATGTACCATGCTACACAACATAATCCTGAGGAAACAGCTATAGCAGGATCAGCCAGTAGAAGGGGCACACATCCCATCACAAATGGTCAGGTCACCACAGCCACAGGCAAATGAGAAGTCAGAGGAGGAACCACCATCTGCTGTGGGTGCAAGCAGAGATAGGCATGCTCAGTATGTCATAGCATTGCCTAAGAGACAACACATAGCACACTCACTCACCACCTAGGGGTCTAAAACGTTCCTCCAACTCACATATATATAGTAACATTGATGCTGGGCAACTCACACAACATTTACCTCTCCGTGTATTGGCTTTGTACTGCTTGAATCAGACAGAATCAGCCATGGACTAACACTATGGCAAGTGCTGCATTTACAAGGTAAGTCCTGAACCTGGATTTTATTATGGCATATCTTTATATTTCATCACATGTTATAGTACACAAGTAAAAGGTGGGAGATCTGTACAAACATTACTGTACCATGTGACAGCAGAGACTTATTTGACTTACATGTGTCCATTCGTAAGTAGTAGGCCCCAGGCACCAAAGACTCACACAGTCATACATACCTCTCAAGAGTACTGATGATCACTGCATGCCCTCGGTATAGCACCATATATTTATACTGGAAAATCATTGAAGTGAGAAGTTAGAAACTAATGATACACATTGCAATTTCTGACTCTACAACCCTCACAACATCAAACAACAGGCAGGATGCAAAACAAGGAGAGTAACAAGAGCAACGTATCCTTGTCTGTGCCATAACAGTAACTCACTTTTGCCCCTCCCTCAAAAAGAGAACAGCCCATTCTTGTTTGTGCCATAACCTTAACTCACCTTTGCTTGCCCCAAAAGAACAGTCTATGCTTGTATGTGCATAACAATAAGTCAGCTTTGTTTCCTCCCTCAGCAGAACAGTTGTATCCTTGAATGTGCCATAACAGTAACTCACCTTTACTCCCCACAAATGAACAGACCATTCTTGTTTGTGCCACAACAGTAACTCACCTTTGCTCTTCCTAAAAGAACAGGCTATACTTGTATGTGCCATAACAGTAACTCAGCTTTGTTTCTCCCCCTTAATAGAACAGTTGTACCCTTGTATGTGCCATAACAGTAACTGACCTTTACCATCCCCAAAAGTGCATTCTATTCTTCTTTGTGCCATCCAACCTGCCCTTCAGTTGTTGGCAAATGCATATCATTTTATTGCCAGTTAATATCCGAACACATTTTAAGGCCAATTATATAGCATGGTATACAGACTGCATGACTCTGAGTATTGGTCAGCTAACTGATGAATGGCTAGGAAACACAGAAAGATAAGACAGAGCTGTATAGTTGATAGCAATAATCATAACAGGTTGTATTATCATTAAGTGCACTAAGTCCAAATATAATATAAATAGGTTCATAGATTAGTACTAGACTAACTGTCCTTGTGAGCCATTTTAAGCCCAGCCAACTAGACTAATTGTTCTTGTGGGCAATTTTAACCCCAGCCAATTAATCCATGTGAAAATCAAACCCTTCACCTTATGTCTGTAAGGCAAATAACTTAACCATTATGCTATCCTCCCTCTGGTAGGGTATGGCTTGATATCAGTGTACATTATGTTGCATTTGGTTGTGTGATAAGTGACTTCAGTTCTTTGCTGCAAAGTTGTTTGTGTGGCAAAGAGAGATAAGGCACCCATCCTGTTTTCTGAAGGTGCATTGGAGTCATACTTCTCAACCATATCAAATTTCTTGTTTTTTATCTGTTTTGATGTCAAAATAATGGGGTACCATGATTTTTGAGTGGCTCCCCTTAATTTCTGAATTTCCTGTTTTTTTTTTTTTTTAATTTTTTCTCGGCTTTTGGGCTGACATCATCACATGCAGAGGTGTGCGCAATGACATCAGCTCTGTAAACAGCCTGTCAGCCTGTTGGAATTAGGGCTCTAGAGATAAACTGTTCTTTGCTTCTGTAGCCGGGAGCCATGGGTGCATTTCCCCAGCTGCTCCAGGTAAGGAGGACAAAAAGTAAAAAGCATTTAAATTACCGCAACATTTGAATTTAACCAGGTCCGCACTTTATACGGGGGGGGGGGTGTGCATTGAATGAAGTGAAATTAAGTAATGGCAAAGTGTGTGTAAGTCCGAGAACTGTATCTGTTGCAAGTTCAAGAAGAATTGTATTTCATTTGGCAAGGTGTGTACTATCTACTGCTGGCAAAGTGTGTGTAAGCAGTAAGTCTGAGAATTGAAGTATTTTAACAGGGTTACTTAGTGCCTTCTGTATTTTAACTGCTGCCAGGTTTCAAGAACTGTAGTATTTTAACAGGCCATACTGCTGCAGATTGGTGTGAGTTTGCAAAGTTAGTTTCATGCTGTTGATGGCTTCTGTAGAAAGTGTGTGATCTTCTGTATTTTAACTGCTGCAAGGTTTAACAAGTTCATGAACTGCGAGAACACTTAGTCCATTAATACAGCTGCAAAGGGGTTCTGTATTTTTATCTTCTTGTAAGTCCATTTAGTTTAACAGCTGTTAATGGTAATTGTGTGTGTTTGTTAGTCCATTCAGTTAAACAGCCATTAATGCTATGTGTGTGTGTGTGTGTGTGTGTGTGTGTGTGTGTGTGTGTGTGTGTGTGTGTGTGTGTGTGTGTGTGGTGTGTGTTCCTTGTGTGTGTGTAAGTCCATTTAGTTTAACAGCCATTAATGGAGCAAGAGCCTAAAACACAGTAAGGGCTGCATTTATTATTTTGAATATGACTGCTAGCTCTTTTTAGTGTGCCTCTGCAACGTTATTAAGAACTGCTCTCTGTGTGCTAGTTCCTTTACTGTTATAACTGGTCATCCGGTTTTAATTTCATTGAACGTGACCTGCCAACAGTAACTTTTTTCAAGTGTACTGCGCTGCTCTCTGCCAAGCCAAACTGCCAACAGTAACTTTTTGCTGAGCCATTTTCTTAATTTAACTTTACAACAGCAGTTGTTTATTCTTAGTTCCTTTGCAATGTTACACTTTGTTTTCTCTGCCAAGCCATTTACTTAACTTTATGGCAGCCTTTTCTGATAACGGTTGTCCAGTTTCAATTTCATTGAATTTGAACTGCTCTGTGTGTGCTAGCTTCTTTTAAGGGCTACTTTTATTATTTTGAATATGATGACTACTTATGTGGACTGCCAACATTAAGGGCTGCTTTTATTATTTTGAATATGACTGCTAGTTTTGTGCTAGTTCCTTTGCTGTTATTAATGTGCTAGTTCCTTTGTTGAATATGACAGCTAGTTTCAAGTTCCTTTGCTGTTATTAATGTGCTAGTTCCTTTGCTGTTATTAATGTGCTAGTTCCTTTGTTGAATATGACAGCTAGTTTCAAGTTCCTTTGCTGTTATTAATGTGCTAGTTCCTTTGCTGTTATTAATGTGCTAGTTCATTTGTTGAATATGACAGCTTGTTTCTAGTTCCTTTGCTGTTATTAATGTACACGTTCCTTTCCTTGCTGGTGTGTGTGGGGGCTGCTTTTATTACTTTGAAAATGATGACTGCTTATGTGAACTGCCAACAGTAAGGGCTGTTTTTATTATTTTGAATTTGACTGCTAGTTTTGTGCTAGTTCCTTTGCTGTTATTAATGTGCTAGTTCCTTTGTTGAATATGACAGCTAGTTTCTAGTTCTTTTGCTGTTATTAATGTGCTAGTTCCTTTGCTGTTATTAATGTGCTAGTTCCTGTGTTGAATATGACAGCTAGTTTCTAGTTCCTTTGCTGTTATTAATGTGCTAGTTCCTTTGCTGTTATTAATTTGCTAGTTCCTTTGTTGAATATGACAGCTAGTTTCTAGTCCCTTTGCTGTTATTAATGTGCTAGTTCCTTTGCTGTTGTTAATGTGCTAGTTCCTTTGTTGAATATGACAGCTAGTTTCTAGTTCCTTTGCTTTATTAATGTACACATTCCTTTCCTTGCTGGTGTGTGTGGGGGCTGCTTTTATTATTTTGAATATGACTGCTAGTTTTGTGCTACTTCCTTTGCTGATATTAATGTGCTAGCTCCTTTGCTGAATATGACTGCTAGTTGGTAGTTCCTTTGTTGTTATTAATGTGCTAGTTCTTTTGCTGTTATTAATGTGCTAGTTCTTTTGCTGTTATTAATGCGCTAGTTCCTTTGCTTGCTGGTGTGTGTGTGTGTGTGTGTGTGCGTGTGTGTGTGTGTGTGTGTGTGTGTGTGTGTGTGTGTGTGTGTGTGTGTGTGTGTGTGTGTGTGTGTGTGTGCATTAATGTCCTAGTTCCTTTGCTTGCTGGTGTGTGTATGAATATGCTAGTTCCTTTGCTTGCTGGTGTGTGTGTGTGTGTGTGTGTGTGTGTGTGTGTGTGTGTGTGTGTGTGTGTGTGTGTGTGTGTGTGTGTGTGTGTATGTGTGTGTGCGCATGAGTGCGCGTGTGTGCGCGTGTGTGTGTCTGTGTTTGTGTGTGTGTGTGTGGGTGCAAGTGTGTTTTTGTGTGTGTGTTTGTGTGTGTGCTAATATTCTAGTTCCTTTGCTTGCTGGTGTGTGTGTGTGTGTGTGTGTGTGTGTGTGTGTGTGTGTGTGTGTGTGTGTGTGTGTGTGTGTGTGTGTGTGTGTGTAATAATGATAACCATTTAAGTTTCAGTCTTCCTGTCTTTCAGGAAACACATGGTAACACAAAACACTTTATTCTAGCAAATTTCTAAGGTTATACAATCAATGTTTAAAATGTGTTCTGGTTTTGAGCCTTTGTCCCCCTCCCCGCAATAAATTTTGGCTATTTCCAGATTTCTAGTGCTGCATAGTTCTTCAGGAGGAGAGAAGTGGAGTGCTGCTTATAACAAAGCTGTTTCTGTTAGTAGCACAACAGGTAGTATGTTTGCTTTTGACTTTATTTTATTTTATTTATTTATTTTACATTTGTTAACTGGGAGAGTCCGACTGGATACATGTCCATTTTCAGCGGAGGCCCGGGGAGAAAAGCTCCAGGTACATAACAGATATATGAACATTGTTAATGCAAAAAAGGAAGATAGTTGAGTTCTAAATACAATATAAAGATACATCACATCTTGGGAAAAAAATAACAGGAGGCGCCTTGTTAAAAAGCGGTTAAGGATAGTGAGGTAAGAGAAGGGTAAATGATAGTGGTTAATCAGGTTTGGAACAGGGACATTGCCAGAGAGTATTGAGATGGGGTTTAAGCTTTTTTTTGAATTGTAGGAGTGAAGGTTCTGAGGTGAGCATGGTCGGTAGGGAGTTCCACATTTTACCTACAAAGTTTGAGAATAGAGAATCCCCAGCAGAATTATTGGCTTTGGTAGTTTGAGCTAAGATCTTATTGGAGGAGCGTAAAGATTGCAGGTTAATATAGGGGTGAATGATGTTTTTCAGAGCTGGTGTTTTCTCTGGGTGATACAGTATCTGGGGAGCCATTTTGAGTTGGTTGAAATGGAGTTGGCTGGAAAACTCTAACCACCCTAGTTGCTTCAAGTTAGTGCAGTGGTGCATTCTAAAGGTGGAATTTGTGGCAAATCTAGCTATGTGATTGTAACAAGAAGCAAGTTTGTTAAGGGTTGCCTTGTTTAGGTTTGTAAAAAGGGAGGAGGCATAGAAAAGAGTTGATAGTAGGTGTGTGCTGGCAATTGTAATTTTAGCGTGACGAGTGAGAAAGTGTTTTACTTTATAGAGAGAGCCAAGCTTTTTATTGACGGTTTTGATGGTTAGATTGAAATGGGTGTCAAATTTAAGGGAGTTATCAATGGTAACACCTAATAGATTTGTGTGAGCTTCTGGTGATATAGTGATTCCATTGGAGGATGTAATAGAGAAGGTGGGGGGAAGAGTCTTGTTAGTGGGTGAGAAAGTAAGTAGTTTTGTTTTGTTGGGGTTGAGAACTAGTTGACGACTTGAGAACCATTTTTCTATTAGGTTGAAGGTGTCTTGGGTTGAAGCAGTGAGGTCTGCCAGGTTGGAGGCAGTGCTGATGATAGTCGAATCATCTGCATATTGAATGCATGTGACATGGGGGGTGATTGTGGGCAGGTCATTAACAAAGATGGTGAAGAGAAGAGGGCCAAGAATAGATCCTTGGGGAACTCAAGTGTAACAGGTAGGCATGTGGATAATTTGTCCTGCCATAGAACAGCCTGTTGCCTATTGGACAGGTAGGATTAGAACCATTTCAGCGTGGAATTGCTGAGTGATAGTTTTTTTAATGTATGGAGGAGTTGAATGTGGTTCACCATATCAAAGGCCTTGGAGAGGTCTAAGAAAAGAGCAGATTATAGTTTATTATTGTTTCTGAAGTTATTGATGGTATTAGAAAAGGATAGTAGGGCTGATGTGGTACTGTGATTTGGCCTGAAGCCATGTTGGGAGTTGGCTAGAATTTTATTTTTGGTGAGGTGTTCCATCAGTTGTTTGTGGACATACTTTTCCATAATTTAGGCCAGGGGTGAGAGTATAGCTATAGGTCTGTAGTTGGTTAGCTCTAGTGAGCTACCACCTTTATGGAGAGGAATAATGTGGGACATTTTCCATATGGAGGGGATAAAGGCTTCTGACAAGGTATGGTTTATGATTATGGAGACGGGATAGGAAATAGCCTCAGCTGCTTTTTGCAGAAACTCAGCTGGGAGAAGGTCAGCTGCTAGCTTAGTGGGTTTTAGTTTTTTAAGAAGAGATGTTATAGAGGATATGGGTACTGGATCGAAGGTAAATAGATGATCTGATGTAGTTGTAGTATTCTGCTGGCATGGGTAGTGGAGTGATGCAGAAGGCTGTGGATTCTACTCGCACAGTATATAGATGGATTGCTGATACTGTACTGCATTGTAGTTTCAAAGGGGGTGTATGCTGCAGTCGTGATAATGTCCTGTTTAGCAGAGATATCTAATAGCTATAAACCTGTTATCAGTTTGCCATCCATTCCCTATTGCAATATCATTTGCTTATTATTTTTTTTAATGTAACATAGGCAAATTATTCTCCAAGGGCAACAGTCACTTTATTTGTAGATGAAACAATGAAATATAAAGTTGTTTGCTAGCAGCAACCTCTTCATTAGTTACAGATATCATTCTTAATGTGGAATTATTTAGATGACTTTTGCATTTTCTTTGAATGTAGGTTTCAATGCTGTTTCAATGAATGTGAGTTTCAATGGGAGACAAGTGTTTAATGCCAAGTCTATTTTCATTGTGAGACTGTATTGCTTTCTTTAGCAGATGACTATTAGTGTTTTTGCTATAAAATGTAAAATAAAAGTTTTGCAATAAATAAAATAAAGCAAACGACTAAATGGTTACCATTTTAGCCATGGTGGTTAGTCTATATTATATTCTTTGGCTTTAAAATAAAAGTTTTAAATGAAAGCCAAAGAATCATTGTAGAAGTAAAGCAGTATGCACATTACAGTGTTTATGGTAAATGGGGTGAAATAGCCAAGTAATGGGAAATTAGAATAGCTGCAGGGGGAGAGCTGTGTATGGTGGCCCCATTCAACAATGATTTTGCGAGGGGAGGGGCAGCAAATTGAAAGACAGCCACAGGCAGCACAAACTCTAGCTATGACACTAATCAGCAGGCCATGGAGAATGACTTTTGGAGTCCTATCAAACTATAATATTCTTTTGCTAAGATTAGAATATTACATACCATTAAATGCCCTACTTTTACCACAAAACCCACATACTGCAAGTCACCAAAAACAAAACCCTAAGGTTCATCATCTTCTCCCTTCCCAGTGAACATCATTGCTACACATTTAAAAAAATGGTTACCATTTACTACAGGGTCTGGAGACATATTTTGGTTGTCTGTTCTTTAGTTTGCATTTGAAAGTTGGTGTCCCACAATTCCATTGGAGTGGGCGGGGATACATAATTATGCACACCAATTTTATGTTAATCAGCCTACATAATTGTACCTATTTTTCATGGGCCTTTGTACAGATTTTTGATGTTTCCAGGTTGAGAGGTATGATTAAAGTGAGAGTCAGAATTCAGACCTATGTAGATATATCTCATTTGTGCTAACATTTTTTACTGTGTGTGTCATAGATTGCTTTTCCTCCTTTAAGCAATTTCTCCCTTTTTATTTATTTTTTTCCTTTTCTTTTCTTTTCTGCAAAATCACACTAAAAACCTGACATAAAAACACAGTTTGCAAACAAATGAAGAGGAGGATGGATGCTAATGAAACAGAACCTGTGAATTGTGCACTGCTTACTTGCATTTCCAACCAACCTTGACAGACCTGCAAGTAACACTTTTTATTGTAACTTGAAACACCAACCTGATGTAAGCAATCACAGTTGCCATCCCATAAACACAAACACTGAGGGAGTGCCTACATGATGTGAACATCCCTACATAGATACAACTTTTTGGGATTCAGCAATTCTGAGTCCAGACCTCATTGTGCATCTTCACTGTGCTGACAGCCCTGAATGCATACAGTTAACAACTGTGTAGCTAGGGAAACTGAAGGGGAGATAAATGTTGAACACATAAGTGAGGCTATTACATTTAAGCATGCTTCTGTTTTGAGCATTTGTCCCATTTCTTTAAGCTTATCCATATCTCTTGCAATAAGAGGTTGAGACATATGTTTGGCATTACTGTACTGTTCATTTGGGTGCAGGGCAGCAGTTTTGTAAACCTGTTGTTATATCAATTTTCTAAGTTTATAAAAGCAATGATTAGAAAGTGTCACTATTTCTAGCCCTTTCCCCCCATTATTTATGGCTTTTTTCTGATGTCTTGCCCTAAGAGGTTGAGAGGTATGGTCTGCTTTACTGTACTGTTCATTTGGGGCAGGGCAGCAAAGCTGTATTTCTGTTCTTAACACAAGCCCTGTTTCTTTAGCAACTTTCTACGTTAATAAGAGCAATATTTAAAATGTGTCCCTATTTTTGGACCTTTGACCCCCATTATTGATGGCTTTGTCCAGATTTCTTGCTCTAAGAGGTTTAGAGGAGTGCCGTATAGACTCTTTTCCATGGCGGTATACAAAAAGTTTTTGAATACAGATGTTGCAGATGTCTTGTGAGGTACATTCCAAAAGGGGTATTGTACTCTATAATGGGTCTAATGAGTGTCGAGTAGAGGGGAACAATGACCTCTTTTTTCCTAGATGAGAACCCTTTTGTGATGATGTGTGCCACATAGAAGGATTTACTCACCACTGTTGCAATGTGATCGTCAAAGAAGAGACTACTGTCCACCTGGGTTCCCAGGTCTCTTATCACACATTCAGTGTTAAGTAGACTGCTGCCGATGTGATAGTTCATGGGTACTGAGTTTTTACCAAAGGGGATGACAGTGCACGTTTTGGCATTAAGCTTGAGGCCATGGCTCTGACACCAGGCATCTGTCTCAGTGAGGCCCTTCTGTAGGATGTCCACATCATTTGGGGACTCAACTATGGCTCGTAGTTTGCAGTCAACTGTGAACTTCATTAACCAAAGGCCTTCTGTGTTATCCTGTACTTCAGAGAAGTAGATACCAAACAGGAGAGGTCCCAGGACTGAACCCTGTGGTACTCCACTTGTCACCGGTTTAAAGTCAGATTTGGAGTCTGCAACTTTTACAGTGTGGGTTCTTTCACTGAGACAACTGGCAACCCATCTTGTGACATAAGGATTTATACCTAGTGTGACACCGGTGCCCTGGACCAGCAATTAAGGAGCCACAATCCTCATCACTAACACCGGGGAGTCCAGGGATGGTTGCTCCCTTGCTCTTCAGATCCCCAATAAGACTCCCCACTGGAACAGCTATAGGGTCCAGATCTCAGCCTAGTGGGCAAGCTAAAACTTCTAGCACCCTCTCTGTCCAACCAGTGCTTTGTGTCCCTGCCCCAGTAGATCTCACACACACACACACACACACACAAACAGACACACACACACACACACACACACACACACACACACACACACACACACACATGCACTTTGAGAAGAGTTTATACAACCACACAGACTCTCCTGGGAAAGGCTGGCACAGTTTCTTCCCCTTTCTCCCAGACTATACGGTAGTTCCACTTGCCACTACCCATTAATACTTACCAGCTACTCAAAAGCCCTTACAAGGGTGTCCAATTATTACTGTGCAATATTATTATCCAATTGGTAGTTGTGACTAACAGTCAAGGCTTAGAGTGACTTGGACAGTAAACTTTATAAATATGCAATGCACTCTAGAGCTTAAATTATCTCTACACAAAGCAGCCACAGTAAAAAGGTTTTAAAATATTTAATAATAAATAATAAAAACACAAGACAATACTTTCTACTGCACAGTGCTAGTCAAGAGTTCAGAGATCACACTGAAATACTTAAAATAATTCCATAGTACAGTTCTGACATCACAGAAAAAATGCTTAGTCTAATCTTTCTAGTTCCTAGCCATTTCTAAAGAAAATACAAGTCTAAGATAACTTGTATATGAGCAAGAAAGTGCTGTGAGTTGGATGTTCAAGACAAATATTCTTAATCCTCTCTGGTTCACTGTTTAAATTGAAATTGCTTTTCTGATTTACATTACATCATTCTTTTCCACCTTCCTGGGGTTCCCAGGCTGACAGAAACTGCATTCACATACACCTAGGCAGAAATCAGAGCAATAAAGGACATTTATGCATGCAAACTCTGGTCATTAACTTTAGCCTTAAAACAATAGGCAGGACGCCTTCATCTAGCCCAGCCAGAGCCAAATTGTAAACATCAAGGACAGTCATGAAATAATTTTAATTTCAAAGGACAGACAAGAAATGCTTGACTTAGCTTTCTTTACAGCAGAGGGCAATGTTGTTACATTTTTTGAAGTTCAAAATTTCACAGCATATTCTTTCATTTAAGAAAACAAGTCTGTAGTTCAACATTCATATTTACAAATGACATAATTATCTGCACAATTCTATCTGGCTAGGCTGGCAGCCTTCACATTTCTACCAGTCTTCACATTTCTCACCTCAGGAAAACTCAAGCTACTTTTTCAAGTGACCCTTGAGAAATGCTGCTTGAGACGGTCAGGTCTGAGTATACCTGCCCCATTCCCCGTCTTGATTGCCCATCTGAATTGGTATTGCTACTCCTACTGCAGTGCTACACTGACATATCATATGCTTGCAACCCTAGGCTCCATCTCAGCAACTTGGCATTTTGCTGGCTGGCTCTGTTTAACAATGTTAGGGTGGTGTGATCTGTCATAGCAGTGAATTTCATCCATACAGATAAGGCCGACATTTCTGCAATGCCCACACTATGGCTAGACATTTCTTTTCTACAGCTGCATAGCATTCCTCCCTGGGTTGGAACCTATGACTGAGATAAACCACTAGGTGCTCTTCCCCCTCTGAAGAAATCTGGCTAAATACAGCCCCCACCCCATAGTTTGAAGCATCCACCTGCACAACAAATTATTTGCTGTAATATGGACTGGCTAACACAGGGGGTTCTCCCAAAGCTTCTTTAAGCTTCTGGAATGCCTATTTATATGCTGGGGTCCACACTTTATTTGGCCTGTTCTTCCTTGTCAGGTCTCTGAGGGGAGCAGCTATAGTACTATAACTGGGGACAAACTTTCTGTAATACCTGGTTGTCCCTAAAGATGCCCTCATCTGCTTTTTAGTAACAGGTGCAGGCCATGCCTGAATGGCTTCCACTTTGGCAGGTTCTGGCCTTATCTTACCACTCCCTACTCTATGTCTTAGGTAGGAGACCTCTGACATACCCACCTGACATTTATTCAGCTTAATGGTCGACCCTGCCCTCTATAGTCTTCCCAGCACCTCCCTGACATGCTGAAGGTGCTCTGGCCAGGAATGGCTGTAGATGGCAGTATCATCAAGGTAAGCAAGGGCAAACTCTCCTGCTCCTGCAAGGATATGATCTACTAGCCTCTGGAAAGTCACTGGGGCATTCTTCAACCAAAAGGGCATCTTTGTGAACTCATATAAGCCAAAAGGAGTCACAAAGGCTGACTTCTCTCTAGCACAGGGTGTCAAGGGCAGCTGCCAGTAACCCTTGGTAAGATCAATGGTTGTAAGATACTTAGCCCCACCCAGCTTCTCTAGGGCCTCATCTGTCTTACACATGGGGTAAGCATCTGACTCTCTGTGACTATTTAATTTCCTGTAGTCCACACAGAACATAGTGCTGAAATCTTTCTTTGGCACCAGCACCACTGGGGAGGCCCAGGGACTGTTGGACTCTTGGATCACCCCTAGCTCCAACATCTCCTGTACCTCCTCCCTCAGAGTCTGTTTGACTTTCTCAGGCACCCTATAAGTGGCCGGCCTAATAGGCCTTTGGGGTTCTGTATCCACCTGGTGCTGCACCAGGTGGGTGCACCCTGGTTTCCCAGTGAACATGTCCCCATATTCCTACAACACTGCTTGGATTTCTCGAACCTGGGTAGGAGATAGTTGCTGGGACATTGCTACCTGTTCCACTGAGGTGTCAGCCCAGGCCTCACTGAGGAGATCAGGTTTCAGATCTCCCTCAAATTCCTCCTGCAATCCACTGCAAATGCTCAACACAAGGGCCTCCCTATCATGGTAAGATTTTATCATGTTAACATGGTAAAATCTGTGCCGCTGCCATCTGCCTAGCAGTTCCACCATGTAGTTAACATCACTTACTTTTCTTACCACCTTGTAGGGACCCTCCCAAGCTCCTTGCAGCTTGTTGTGTCTCACAGGAATGAGAACCATTACCTGATGCCCTACAGCATACACTCTAGCCCAAGGATTCCTGTCATACCACACCTTTTTTCTGTTGTTGGGCTTCTGTCAGGTTCTCCTGGGCCAAGCTCATGAGTTCCCTGAGCCTTGTCCTGAGGTTTAGGATGTATGCCACAACAGACTCCTTGTGAGACTCACACTCATCTTCCCACTCATCTCAAATAAAATCTAGAGATCCCCTCACTGTATGCCCATACAGCAAATCAAAGGTTGAAAAACCTGTGGATTCCTGGGGAACTTCTCTGTAAGCAAACAGATGGGGCAAATATTTGTCCCACTCCCTCTTAAACTGATCTGCAAATGCCCGTAGCATGGACTTGATTGTAGAGATTAACCTCTCAACAAGACCATTATTCTGGGGATGGTAGGGGGTGGTCTTCATGTGCTTCACCCCACAGGACTTCCACAGACAAGCAATCAGGTCTGACATGAAATTGGCACCTCTGTCAGTCAGTATTTCTTTTGAGAAACCTACTCTGCTGAAAATCTCTAACAAAGCATTTGCCACCTTCTCTACCTTAATGGAGGACAAAGCCACTGCCTCAGGGTATTGTGTAACATAATCCGCTACCACTAAGATATGCTTTTTCCCTATGGAACATGGGGTACTCAGAGGACCCACAACATTCATAGCTACTCTCTGAAATGGCTCCTCAATGGCATCAAAGGAGCTCTCATCTTGTCTCCTGCCTTGCCTACCTTTTGACACTGCTCACAGGTCCTGCAGTACCCTGTTACATCTCTGGAAATTCCAGGCCAATAGAAGTTCTGCATAATACGTCTCTTTGTACATTTTATGCCCATATGACCTGCAATGGTAATATCATGGGCTATGGCTAGAAGCACCAGACGGTAGGCTCTAGGCACTACCAACTGCTGTACTTTCTCATCTTCTAGCTTTCCCTGAGGGGTACACTCTCTATATAGTAACCCTTTGTCTCAGTATACAGATTCCCCCTTTACTTGAGAATCAGGTGCCTTCTTAGCTACCTGCCTCAGGCCTTACAATGTAGGGTCTGAGAGCTGAGCCCGTCTCAACTCTCTCTCCTTGTAACCTTTCCCAGCTCTGCTTCCACAGGAAGTCTGGCATTTTCTGACAGTGGCACCTTACTGTCAGCCTGGGTACTACTATTCACCTCTACCTTTGCAGTCACTCTGTCCAAGGGACCATCAGTACCCACAAGCAGCTGTGGCTCACCCTCAGTCCCATTTCTACAGCATAGCTCACTCCCTGAAGTAACCACCTCACCAGTCCTGGCTGCAAGTATGCAGTCTGTCTGGGTCTTCTCCAGGCTACCAGACCCACATGTTTGTCTCCTAGCCTGACTGCTTGTAACTGCATAAGCACATGGTACTGCCTCATCCAAATCCTTCCCTCTCAGGACATCTGCAGGATGGTAGTTTAGTACCCCTGTTGTCTAAATACAACCTATTTGCATTTTGTCATTCCCACTTACTATCTCCCTCACCTTCTGTTCCCCACCTTGCCTCAGTGGACACCTGTATGCCACATGGCCCCACTGGTTGCATTCAAAACATTTAACTCAAGCTCCTGGACATGTACCTGGACTAGTGGCTTCCCCTGCTACTGGCAGATTCTGTTGGGGCAGTCAGTGCTGCCCACCATGAGTTCCTTTAGACCCAGGAGCAGTAATCGGGGTCCCTTTCCTGTGCAGGGCTGCCCTGCTTGCCAGGTATAGGTCTCCCTTCTTCCCCAATTCATCTGAAGTAGCACATTGTCTATCAGCTAACCCGATCCTAATGCCCTCAGGCAAAGTGCTAAGGGCTTGTTCCCTCGCCAAAAGGTCTGCCAGCCCTTCAAAAGTGGTGACCTAACATCCACTCACCCACCTATGGAAATAAGTGCTCAGTTCATCAACATATTCACACACACTTTCATCTGCCTTGCGTCTATGCTCACAAAACTTTTTTTCTATATGTTTCAGGTGTTAGCTTAAAAAACTCAAATAGACAATTTTTTACAGCAGTATAATCAAAACATGCAACATCAGACATTTTAGATAATACAGTTGCAGCTTTACCATGGAGTAAGGGGGTCAGCAACCGTACTCAGAGCCCTTGGTCAACTTCATACTGTTTACATACCCTCTCAAACATATGAATGAAACTATCAAAATTATCCCCCTCTTTAAACTGCGGAATAAATGTACTGACCTTTTGTGCTTCTGGGGTCCAGTTACTCTCTTCCCCATTACCTCCATGACTTTGATGAAGAGTCAGCATCTGCTTCTCATGCTGCCTCTGCTACTCTTTTTCCTCAGCTTCTAGGCATAACAGTTTCTCATTCTCCTCACTCTCTAGATGCCCCAGTCTTTCAGCTGCTTCTAATTCCACATGCCTGGCCTCCAACTCAAGTCTCTTTAGCTCCAGCTGGATTTTTAATTCCACTTCAGAAAGGTTGAGCTGTCCATTGTCCAAGGGTATTATATCTCCACTGCCAATCCGATTGTCTTCCTGGTTGTTGTTTTCTGATGCAGCTGTAACCAAGGCTGCAATCAGGTCTGCCTTAGTCAGGTTTCTATGCACCAGTCCCCTAGTCTGGCACATCTCCGCCAGCTTGCTCATTGTCAGCTTTGCATACTCCTCTGCTGACATGCTGACTGCTCACCCTGACTAACTAAGCTAACAAAAGAAATAAAACAATTGTGATCTGAACTCTGAGTATTCACTGTGGGGCTGTTCTGGAGTACAAAACACCTTCAAAGCTCACTGAACACAAGCTACAGGATTCACTCTACCCACCACACCACTACAAGCCAATTAGTATTTGACAACTAATTAATATGTAATGTGCATATCCCACCACTGCCAAACAATTAATATGTGACACCCATGCCTTGGCCAGCAATTAAGGAGCCTCAGTCCTCACCACTAACACCAGAGAGGGTGTCTCATATATGAAGAAAGGATAACAAATACACACAGTAAAGTGCAATTTCCCATAAGAGCACACAGAGATCACAGTCAGTCCAGGGATGGTTGCTCCCTTGCTCTTCAGATCCCCAGTAAGACTCCCCACTGGAACAGCTATAGGGTCCAGATCTCAGCCTAGTGGGCAAGCTAAAACTTCTAGCACCCTCTCTGTCCAACCAGTGCTTTGTGTCCCTGCCCCAGTAGATCTTACACACACACACACACACACACACACACACACACACACACACACACACACACACACACACATGCACTTTGAGAAGAGTTTATACAACCACACAGACTCTCCTTGGGAAGGCTGGCACAGTTTCTCCAGCTGTGCTCCTTTCTTCCAGACTATACGGCAGTTCCACTTGCCACCACATACTAATACTTATCAACTACTCAAAGGCCCTTAAAAGGGTGTCCAATTATTATTGTGCAATATTATTATCCAATTGGTAGTTGTGACTAAACAGTCAAGTCTTATTTAGAGTGACTTGGACAGTAAACTCTATAAATATGCAATGTACTCTAGAGCTTAAATTATCTCTACACAAACCAGCCACAGTTAAAAGGTTTTAAAATATTTAATAATAAATAATAAAAACACAAGACAATACTTTCTACTACACAGTGCTAGCCAAGAGTTGAGAGATCACACAGAAATACTTAAAATAATTATTTAGTACAGTTCTGACATCACAGAAAAACTCTTAGTCTAATATTTCTAGTTCCTAGCTATTTCTAAAAGAAAATACAAGTCTAAGATAACTTACATATGAGCAAGACAGTGCTGTGAGTTGGATGTTCAAGACAAAAATTCTTAATCCTCTCTGGTTCTCTCTGTTTAAATAGAAATTGCACTTCTGATTTACATTACATCATTCTTTTACACATTCTTAGGGTTCCCAGGCTGACAGAAACTGCATTTACATTCTTTTACACCTAGACAGAAACCAGAGCAATAAAGGACATTTATGCATGCAAATTCTGGTCATTAACTTTAGCCTTAAAACAATAGGCAGGAAGCCTTCATCTAGCCCAGCCAAAACTAAATTGTAAACATCAAAGACAGTCATGAAATAATTTTAATTTCAAAGGACAGGCAAGAATACTTGACTTAGCCTTCTTTACAGCAGAGGGAAATCTTTTTACATTTTTTTGAAGTTCAACATTTCACGGCATATTCTTTTATTTAAGAAAACAAGTCCGTAGTTCAACGTTCATATTTCAAATGATAGAATTATCTGCACAATTCTATCTGGCTAGGCTGACAGCCTTCACATTTCTACCAGTCTTCACACCTAGTTTAGTGAGTGTAGCTATAATTCCAGAATGGGGGATGGTGTCAAAAGCTTTGGCGAGGTCAGGATAGTCTGTGTAAACCACCTTACCCTCATCTACAGCTTTGGTGACTGCCTCAAAGAAGTCGATCAGGTTCAGGAGGCATGATCTGCCTTTCACAAACCCGAACTGGGTGGGGTCCAGAGTTTGGAGGTTACCAGTGTCTTTATGAGTTCCATGATGATGCGTTTCATGGTCATGCAGACCAGGCTCATCAAACTAATAGGGCGATAGTTTCTGGGATCAGTGGTGGCTCTGTCTTTGTGGAGTGGGATAACTGTTGGTGTGAGCCATTCAGTGGGCACAAAGTCTGATGTGAGACTATGACTGAATATGGTGCTTAGGTGGGGAGCCAGTTCGTTCTGAAGTTCATGTAAAACGCAGCTTGGGATGTTGTCTGGTCCCATGGATGCTGTGTTTTTGGCTTTAGAGAGTGCAGATTTTTCCTGCGTAGTTGTGATTACAGGGACTTTGTATTCTTCCTGCATAGTTATGGGCCCTTTAGGGGGTGAGAGGGGGCTAAAGTTAGCACTGAACCTATTTGCCCGGACATTGGCAATATCAGTTGGTTCTGTAATTTTCATGGCATTGTGCTGTAACTCAGAGCAAATCTGGGTGTGGCCATTGAGATTCTTTACATAGCTATAGAATGCTTTGTGGTTGTGCCTAGAATTAGTGGTGATTTTGTTTTTGTAGCTAGCTTTAGAGGATCTTATAAGGGATCTCAGCTTCTTACTGAGGCTGACCAAGGAACTCCTCCACTCATGGAATTTTACTCTCTTTTGCAACTGTTTCTTCCTTCTGTTGTAGAGTTTGTTTATGGCAGGGGACCACCAGATAGGCTTCTTTTTTTGGAGGATAGCATCTTGGTTCTGTTTGGGATAGCACAATCCATGCACTCGTCTAAGTGCTTATAGAGTGCATCTGTGTAGGATTCAGCAGTCATAAATGTATAGTCCATCTCCATGGATGTCATGAAGTTCACCACTTCTGTCTTAAGAAGCATGAAGTTGGCTTTGGAGAAATTCTTTACCATGATTTCCTTAATGTGGGGTGGAGGCAGGATGTGAATATCTAGGGTGATTAGCTTATGGTGGGATCTGACCAACAAGGAGTTGACTTCAGGTGTGGAACACCAGTCACTCATGTTGGTAATGATTAGGTCTAGGATATTGTTGCCCCTGCTGGGGGTGTAGATAAGTTGATCCAGAGCATTTGAATTTATGAATTCCAGAAAGCATTGAGCGAAGGAGTTGGTACATGAGTAGTTTTCCCAGTTAATGGTGGGGTAGTTGAAATTGCCTATTATTAGGGTGTTTGGTTGAACCCTAATATTTTCCAGTATATCAAGAAAAGAGGAGTGGGAATTTTGGGGCATGGTGGGGATCTGTAGCAAGCTACAATTTGGATTGCAGTTTTGCCCAGAGTTAGTTGCACTTGGATAACCTCGGATGCATTATGCTGAGCAACTAGCCTGGAGGTGTGGATATCCTTAATGAATATAGACAAACCTCTGCCTTTGGTGTTTTGGTCCAGGTGACATGGCCGAAAAGTGTGGTATGAGTTATAGCCTGGTAGTGCAGGGCTGTTCTCTGGATCCTTGAACCAGGTCTCAGTCACTGCACAGATATCGATGTTCTCCATTCCACTGATCTCATTATGTGTGGAGAAAAGCAGATATTTATCATGCATATTTTTTTTATTTAGGGTGGCGTGTTCTGACTGGAGCGTTGAATTTCCAATAATCAATTCACTGTGTTTCTGATTAATCATATTACTCTATCTGTTGCAACAGACTTAAGTGCTATCACTTCAGTTTCGTTATTTTTCCATATGTAACATGTCATGTTTTCAAATTTTCCAAATTTCCCAAATCACACCTATTGCTATATCTGTGGCTATCTCTTCCATGAACTAAGGCTGTTTCATAGTCTGGCTTTGCTGCATTATCTGTTTCTCAGTAGCTGGATAAAGTAAGGCGTCTTTATCTACAGAGCATCATTCCTTCACTTGAGAAAGTTTAACAACAGATTGATATCCATTTTGCTACCTAACCATTCTCTCAACTTCCATTAAACTGTACATTGGCAAAGCCTTCTTTCTTTTTGCATTAGTATTTGAGTTCTTGGATGCATTGTTTAAGCATACTAAATCATTGTTATTGCAAAGCTGTATTTTGTTTAACTCCTGACTGATCAGTGGCAACTCTTTTAATTCCATTTATGTTTTTAGATGTCTATTGATATAAAGCCCGGGCTACTTTATTGTTGTTGTTGGAGTCAGCATGCGATTCTCATCTCTACTTCTGGCCTCTTGAATTTGTGCTTTTTGTAACTTATCCTCATTGTGCATGTTCTGATATATCACCTTTAGTTCAATCTCTCAATACTACTTTGGGTACGAGTGTGACTTTTTAGTTTGTTTTTTCTGCTTCAGCGATCCTTTGGAATAAACCACTCATCAACCACTCATCATTTTGTCAGCTCTACTTTGTTGCATATTTTCTTGGTCAAGATCTGCTAACAATCTTGCAAACTCTTGTCATCTTATTTTCTTCCTCAGAAATTATCTGCTCCATCATAGAGTGCCTTCTGCTTGAAGACACTAGCCTCTCACTATCTTAACATTTCTTCAGTCTATTACTTATCTGACTTCATCTTGCAAGTTTATATATCAATGTGAGATGTTCATTTACATTGTCTTGCTCTTGGATCTATATCATTTATACAACACTAGAATACAAACCTTTAATTTGATCCAATCTATCAGAGACACTGTGATGCAAATCACTCCTCTATGTTGTACCAGTCTTAGCTGATCAACACCACTTTATCTAGTCAATTAATATTTTTGTATATCAGCAGAGTTTTGATTTACTTCCATTATAGCAGCACAAGTATTGTTTTTGCATATTACTTGTTTTGATTCTCATTTTAAATGCAGGTGACTCACAGCCAGTTTTCATAGTTGGAACAATATTCTTTCTCGTACTATACAGCAGTTAATCATATTTTACTATCAGAAGGTTTGCTTTCACAATCCATACTTCTTTCTTGGATTACACAGCAATGAATCCCCCTTTTCCCAGTCAAAATTGTAAAAGTTTTAGAAGCAATACATTTTTTCTAACTTTACTCTGCAATTAATATTTTATTTCTTATCAGAAGGTTTACTCTTTTAGAATCAGTATCCTTTTCTTGTTGTGTTGGGTACAAGCCATTTTAAACCTGTGAGCTGGGTTATCCTTTATGAAGTAGTACTGGACCTCATTTTTCAACCAAAAGTATTTGACCTTTTAGAATCAACTTTAATTAATTTCTTCTTTTCTTTCAGAGGGTTTAACCACAGTAGATAGCACTGGTGTCTCACGGTAACAGGTTCCCTGGTTTGATTTTCAGCTAGGGTGCCTTCTGTGTGGACTCTGCATGTCATCTCTGTGTTTGCAAGGATTTCCTCTGGGTGCTCCTCTTTCCTCCCACATTCCAAAGAGATGTTGGTGGTGGACTGGGTACTCTGAATTAGGCATAGGTGTGAGTGAGTGAGTGTGTGTGTGTGTGTGTGTGTGTGTGTGTGTGTGTGTGTGTGTGTGTGTGTGTGTGAGAGTTTGTAGTGTGGAAGAACTACAGTGAGAGGGCTAGCCACCCAGCAGTGTAAATGTTGGCTCTTCATTTTGTCACTGTGGAAGTCACACCCTGACCCCATGTGTTAAAAATGGGAAAAGGGGTTCTGGCTGACTAGAACTGGAAACCTTTTCTTATTTTACTTAGCAATCAACACTGTTTGCTTTACCAGAGAGTTTAAGTTTTTAAAAACAGCACTTTACAACAATGGTAGTTTCATAAAACACTAACAGTATTTTAGTAATGCAATCTTACCTCACACACACACACACACACACACACACACACACACACACACACACACACACACACACACACACACACAGACTGCAAGTCTTTTAGCAAAACAATAAAGAACATATCTTTTCAACCTAGTTTCTAACTGCTATGAAGGCCCAGTTTCATTGTCAAAATAAGCCTCCTTTTGGGTATGGGACAAATATTCCTTTAGGAATACCAGATGTTTATTGTTTACAATTCACTACTCAGGAATAAATACTTTTTACTCAGGTGTCTTGTATACTTTTCCACAATTTTCTTACAATTGTTCCGACAACACATAGGAGAGTTCAGTGCAGTGCAGAATTATACAGTTTGCTGCAGACAGCAACTATCAATATTCAGTTCTACGACATTTGTCAGTATTTTCCTCAATTTACATTTCTCTTTGTTTTTTCTTTTTAGTAAGCAGAACTTACTGGCATAGTACTTTCAGCAGTTTCTACCAAAAGAGCAGCTTCCATAAACAATACAATTCTTCCCAGACATCATTAGAACATGATTTTCACTTACTTAAAACACAGGGAAATTAAATGCTTGACTCAGATAAATAATATACTGTTCCATTATTGAAACACACCATAAACTGAATTTGCTTTGGTACATTGTTTTCATTATGCATGCTATAAAGTTATCAGCTTTACACACAACATCCAACAACTCAGATTTTTCTTTTTCTCTGCAAAAGTCCTGATTCATTGAATTCTCTGTTGCAATGTACAACTCATTTACAAGATTCTAATTTCTCCAACATAACTTAAAAGAATAATCAATGCAATACATAAATAATACTGGCTTTACTCCTGCACTGTAGTATATTTGAACTATTTTACAAATGCCACACAACTTGGACAACTTCATCAGTAATTCTGGGTGTTTATAGGGATGCCATACCATTAGTGTCAGAAATACGTTACGCATTCTTAGACTTTACATTTAGACTGAATTAAAAAGGATGTACAGTCAGTTTTGAATATTGTCTGTTATTCTCTAAAAAGTATAATACTTTTCTATGAATATCCAAGTGCACACATTCTGTAATTGTCTGACTTTACATTCTCAGAAAAAAGAAATGGGAAAATAGCAATTTTCAGAACACCATTGAAGCAGACTTTTCCCCCGGATTCTCAAACGCTTGCATGGAGTGCAAGATTGGTGCAGGAGCACAATATGTCTGCCGTGTGATCCAGAAACAGCCTGCAGGGGTGTACACGAGTGCTCCTGCACTACTCCTGCACGGACTAAGCACTGGTATGCAAATCACCCCATTTGCAGGAGAAATCTATGCAAATGAGGTGATTTTGCAATCCAGGAAGCTTGCAGCAGTCCGTGCAAGACTAGTGCTAACTGCAGAAATGTACTCGGTTAGTAACCGAGTACATTTCTGCAAAATCCAAAACAGAGCTATGACAGCTCCAAATAAAGGCTACATATCATGTAGTAAGCATGCCAATGGCCGAGTATAAGGCCATTGGCATTGCCAACATAAAAAAACAAACAAAAATCAACTTTTATTATTTTTTAGCCAATCTCGGCTCTTTAAGCATAGGGCAGCAGTGCGCAAACGGGATTGGGGGGGTGATAACAAAATGAACCTAAATTAAGCATTCTAACTAAAATCAGTATTCTGCCATGCAAGTCAATGGCAGGCAAAAGACAACATGGCCAGTGAATAGTGGTTGCTAAGGGGGGAGGCTCAGTGTGAGACATGTAACTATACATTAGCAGGCAATCCTATGTAAATGAGGGGAAGGATACTGAATCCCAGGAATCCCCAGCATGTGAGGCAGGTCCCAACAGTGTAAGGGTAGGAATAGCATGTTGCAAGCCTAGGAATTAGGTGACATCATGGGGGTGTCTGTCAGGCATACTGTAAGCGGAGTGGAGCCCTGTGGCTCGGGTTTGCCCCTAGCTTAGCACAGCTAGGCTAGGGGGTGTGTCTAAACCTGTGCAGCACTCATTACAAAGCCTAAGCGGGTGTGCATGCCGCACAGTGGGTTTTACAGGAAGACAAAAGAAGTTAAACCAGGAAATAGCAGCAGTGTGCACATGTTAGCACTCTGTTTGCACAGTGCGCACACTGGCTTAAACAGGAAGGCAATCGGAAGGGAAAATAGCAGTAAGAAGGTAATCATGGAGAACGAGATTAGCTGGCAGGTGAAATGTATCAGAATCAGCCAATTACACAGGCAGCAGACCAGCCAAGCCCAGAACACTACTATAAACTAAGCAAACACCTTCCCCTCTGTTTTTTCCCACACTGTACACCACTGATGTATACAAGTGGGGAAATCTTAACAAACAAACCTACAAAATAAGAAGGGCTGCAGCAGGCAACATAAAACAACATGTGCAAGAGGCTGAGGGTGGTGAGGATGTGCATGCTACCAAACAACCCACAGTGAGGAGATGGAGAAGAGTGTACAGACCCAGGGTAATCTACCAGGGGCTACATGAGCAGGAGATATTGGAGAGCTATAGGGTGGATAGAGACCTCCTACAGCAAATTGTTGAGCTGCGCCGGCCACACCTGTCACACCAAACCAACCGAGGGGAACCCATCCCAGTGGATACCAAGGTATGTGAAGGCCTAGGTATACTAGCCACAGGTATCTCCCAAAGCACAACTGGGGATCTCATGGGGATCTCTCAGGCATCAGCATCCAGAGTATTCCACCAGTTTCTGAATGCCATGTCAGCACATGCCAGAGAGCACGTATATTTCCTGAACACCTGTGAGGTTTTCCCAGCAATATGCGTCTCTCCCACCAAATAGCTGAATGCCCTGGGGTAGTGGGTGCTATAGACTGCATGCACATATGCATCAAAGCACCACCTGGTGAGCAGGGTAGGGCCTACATCAACCGCAGGAGCATCCCCTCCATCAACTGCCAGATTGTATGTGATGCCCAGGGCATTATAATGAATGTGTGTGTTGGCTGCCCTGGAAGCTATGATGATTCCCACATATGGCATCTGATGCAGCTGTACCAGAGATTTGCCAATGGGGACATCCCCTAAAGTCATCTAGTGGGGGATGCTGGGTACACACTGGAGCCATGGCTGATGACACCCATCAGAAATGCACACACACACCTGAACAAGGATGCTATAATGAGGCACACACACAGGCCAGACTTATAATAGAGCATGTGTTTGGGATGCACAGGTCACAGTTCCAGTGTCTGGACACATCCAGTGGAGCCTTGCAGTATTCACCAGCTACATGTACCCAAATTGTTTTGGTATGTGCTTTGCTACACAATATGATCCTGTGGAAACAGCTGTAGCAGGAACAGTATGAGGCAGGGCCACACAGCCCCCCCCCCACCAATGTCAAAGCCTGCACAGAGTGACTCAGAGGAGGAACAACCTGAGCCTGCCCCAGTAGGCAGATGGAGGTGTGCCCAATATACCGAGGCTGCGGCCAAGAGGCAATGCATAGTACATGCACTAACACAATCGGGAACCAAGGAATGACACCACTCTCTAACTTGCACATACAGTAAAAGGGATGCCAAACATGACACTACCTGTGCTCAACCATGTATAGGGAGTGTACTATGTGCATCCAACATAGGAAGCCCTCCAGCACCATCCGCAAGTCTGGCACACCCTCAAGGTAATTCAATCAACCTACCAATTGCCAAATGGAGTAGAATGTGTCGCTACCTGTAGCTATGGTATGGATGTGAGCATGCAAGGGAATTGGGTGGCTGAATGTTATGGCAGCAAACAGTAGACACCCATAGTGGCACCATGACATCTGTAACACATACTGGAGTCACCATAGTAGCCAGTACTACACAGGGTGACAAAACCCATTGCAGGAAACGTGCTGAGTGACATGTATGTCCATATGACCCACACATGCCAGTCAGGATGGTTCACATACCCATCAACCCATCAATAGTCTCAGCCAGCAGGACAGGTGTAGACAAACCCAAACAGAGCCTGAGGAATGGCCCCTGAATGATGGCTGTGGTTAACCTCCCCCCAGGCCTACACAGACAGACCACAGCAGGGCAGGCAGTGGGATGTTAGTTCTGAAGGGTAGGCAATCAGACAATAATATTTATGGCAACCAAAGCCACGATCTGTAGTACACTGGTATGCCTCTAGTCAGCATGATAGTTAGCAATACAGAATGAAATGGAGTACCTGACATACCAGTACAGTCATAGCAAATGTGTACAAGTGTCACATATGCCTCCACATCCTACATAGTAATGTAATAACAGTCAGGTGTGCCCCCACAACCCTGTGTAGAAATGCAGAAATAGACAGGTGTGCCCCCCATGTATTAATGTAATAACAGTCAGGTGTGCCCCCCCACATCCTGTGTAGAAAAGTAGACATAGTCGGCTGAGCCTCCCCCATCCTAGGCAGACATGTAGGAACAGTCACTGCCAAATGCTTGATGGATACCCTGCAGAAACAGCATGCCACCTGTCATTGTACAACACCAAGGTCAGCACTGCAGTACAAACTACTTGGACTCAATCCACACATTGAATACAGAAGGCCATACTGGGCATGCTTACACACTTAGAGAAATGAAGCCAATGTCAGTCAACAACATACTGAAAGGTCATACTGGGCATGCTCACACACTTAAATACATGAAGGCCATGTCTACAAACACCAGTGGACCAGACATATCTGGCAGTTGCAGTTGTTAGTGCAGACACTCGTCAGTATGCACCACGCATGCATTGCACACACAGTGGCTTGGAATACAGACATATATGTAAGGACAACACACTATAATAAGCCAAAGGTAGACATACAGAAATGTGTGGAAGAGGGTGACTGTGACAAGGAGCCATCCAGGCCTGTCCCACCCAGCACACAGCCAAAGTGCCCCAAACCCATGAGGTTCAGATGTCACTCACTACAGATGCTAGCCACCAGTATCTGTCAGCATTACAGACTATTGGTGCACGTGCCAGCTGTGAAACATGACTGTACAAGGAAGTAGTCATCTGGCAGCTGATTACACATACCTGTGGAATATGACACTGTGTGTGCCCGCATGTGGCATGTCAACCTCTAGATGACTGGGTTATGGTCCATGCACACACACTGCCCTCCCCATAGTCCTACTATGACAAGCCTGCTGTGGTCATCCACTGTGAAATATACCCTTGGGAGAGTTTTAGCCCAGTAATCTCCATGGCGTGTACCATAACATTGTACTGCTGTAGTGTGATAAACTAGTTAGGTAGGTATTCAATTCCCAGACATGGCAACTGTGTTTGTGTGTGTGTCTGTCTGTCTGTGTAGAGAGCAATGCTTTTTAGGCTAGTCGCACTCCCTACAATTCAAATGCTCAACCTTTGCAAGGCTGCTGATGTTATCCACCTAGTAATACACCTCTGGGAAGCTGTAGCATGTCCTGTAACTGCGTACTGCTGTAGTGTGCTAAACTAGTTAGTTAGGAGTACTATTCCCAGACATGGCAACTCTGTATGTGTGTTTGTGTGTGTGTGTCTGTCTGTCTGTGTAAAGAGCAATGCTTTTTAGGCTAGTCGCACTCCCTACAATTCAAATGCTCAACTTTGGCAAGGCTGCTTATGTCATCCACCTAGTAATACACCTCTGGGAAGCTGTAGCCCAGTAATCTCTGTAGCGCGTCCTGTAACTGTGTACTGCTGTAGTGTAATAAACTAGTTAGGTAGAAGTTCTATTCCCAGACATGGCAAATGTAGATGTTTGTGTGTGTGTGTTCCTTTGTCAGTGTAGGAAGCAATGCTTTTGAGTCCATTCACAGACACTACAACCTCCATTGGTCAACTTAGGCAAGTATGCCGATGTCATCAACTGTGAAATACACCTTTGGGGTAGGGATAGGCCAGTAATCTCCCTGGCGTGTGCTATAACTGTGTATTGCTGTAATGTGATAAACTAGTTAAATAGGAGTTTTAACCCCAGCTTTGGCAACTGTGTGTGTCTGTGTCGAATGCAATGCTTTTTAGGGTAGGCACAACCCCTACAATTTAAATGCTCTATCTTGGTAAGGTTGCTGATGTCATCCACCTCTAAATACACCTCTGGGAAGGCAGTAACCCAGTAATCTTTACAGTGCGTCCTGTAACTGCATACTGTTGTAGTGTAATAAAGTAGTTAGGTAAGTGTTCTAATCCTCAAACATGGCAAGTGTGTGCTTGATTGTGTATGTGTGTCTGTCTGAGTAGTAGTCGCACTCCTTACAAGTTAAATGCTCAACTTCGGCAAGGCTGCTGATGTCATCCACTCAGAAATACACTTCTGGGAAGGCTGCAGCCCAGTAATTTTCATAGTGCGTCCTGTAACTGTGTACTGCTGTAGTGTGATAAAGTTGTTAGGTAGGTGTTCTAATTCCAGACATGGCCAGTGTGTGTTTGATTGTGTGTCTGTCTGTCTGGCTCTGTCTGTGTAGGGAGCAATGCTTTTTAGGATAGTCACACTCCCTACAAGTTAAATGCTCAACTTTGGCAAGGCTGCAGATGTCATCCATCCAGAAATACACCTCTGGGAAAGTTGCAGCCCCGTAATCTCCATAGCACGTGCCATAACTCTGTACTACTGTAGTGTGATTTAAAACTCTGGTAGAGCTCTATACCCACCTATGGCAGCTCTGGATGTTTTGTGTGTGTTTCAATGTCTGTGTAGGGAGCTATGCATTAGAGGCTAGTCACAATCAGTACATTTCAAATGCCATACTTTGGTAATCCTGCTGATGTCAGCCAATGTGTTATACACCTTTGGGAAAAAAGTTCTCCAGTAATCCTTGTGGTGCATCCTATAACAGCTCCATGCTGTAGTGTGCTATAGATCTCTGTTAGCGGTTCTATACCCACACAAGTCGGTTGTGGATGTTTTGTCTGTGTTCTAATGTCTGTGTAGGGAGCAATGCATTTTAGGCTAGTCACACTCAGTACATGTCAAATGTCCTACTTTGGCACTCCTGCTGATGTCAGCCCATGTGTTATACACCTTTGGGGAAAGAGTTCTCCAGTAATCCCCATGGTGTGTCCTATAACAGCTCCATGCTGTAGTGTGATATAGATCTCTGTTTGGGGTTCTATACCCACATAAGTCAGTTGTGGATGTTTTGTGTGTGTTCCACTGTCTGTGTAGGGAGCAATGCATTTTAGGCTAGTCACACTCAATACATACTTACTTTGGCAATCCTGCTGATGTTAGCCAATGTGATATACACCTTTGGGGAAAGAGTACTCCAGTAATCTCTGTGGCACGTACTATAACTGTGTAGTGCTGTAGTGTAATAAACTAGTTACATAGGGGTTTTACTCCCAGACAAGACAGGTGTGTGTGTGTGTGTGTGTGTGTGTGTGTGTGTGTGTGTGTGTGTGTGTGTGTGTGTGTGTGTGTGACACACACCTGGGCCCAATGTGTAGCGGGTTTTGCAAATTTCATATATGGTGGTCCTAGTATATATCACAATGTCCACTGTACAAGGATAACAGCTGTGAAATAGCCAAGAGGCTGGGGTGCAAATCCATACCCATACATGTGACATCAAGGCCAGGCAATCACAGTTAGCAACCCCAGAATTACCCAGAGCACACTCTCAACCCATGTCTCATGCACACACACACATATGCCGAGGCAACAGTCAATATGTGTGTAGTACACTGCATATTGGCGACTGATAGTAACTATGGTGTGAATGCAGTGGCCTACAGAGGGCATGGCACCCTGTCCGTCAGTAAGATAGGCACATAATTGCAGACAGTGCACCTTCAGTATGTTTCCCACTGGACGCCTGCAACAACTGTAGTTCCATCAAATGTGATCCACAAAGGACATACCATGCCTTACACACATGCCCTGTATGAACAGATGCCACTGACACCAGGGAATACCTGTAGCATGCTATCAATGTAGATGCAGGGTCAACCTGCTGTCCATTACCTGGTCTCGCCACATGAGGGCGGGACTGGCACATCTGATGATAACATTCTGTGTACACAACATGGGCTAGACAAACCAGGAACACTTCCACATGCCACCACATGCCACTGTACATGAATGTGGGATGTGTGCACATCCCAGACACAGGCCATGTCATGGCATATAGAACACATACATGGCAAGCATTCCACAGCACTGGCCATGCACATTAGTAGCCCAGGTGACTGGATGGTGAATACAGTACCCATCTGTGTGGGTCATTCCAGAAACTACACCCCTTAACCATAATGCAGACAATTCTCATGTGGCCTGATGCCAAGGTATACCCTTCACCTAGCCTTGTACAGCTGTCTGGCACAGCCAGCTACTACACACCTGTGAAGCAATGCACACATGCACGCCGGTACTGACACACTGTGTGTGGTAGTGTATGATGCTTCTGACCGCATTCACACTGAGTACCACCCCCATTGGCATACTGAAGCATGCTCTCTAATGTCAGATACCTTCACATACCCTTTGACCATAGAACCCCAGGATAACCCCTCTGGGCCATTTGATACCTATGCATTACTGTATTGTGGCAAAGTAACTGGTTAGGAAGTGTATTCGTTATCCTGCCAAGTGTGGCAATGTGTATGAGTCCCTTAGAGAGTGTGGCTTTGTTGATGTTGACACCTGTTCATGTGGACAGGCTTGTGTGCTACACCTACTGTATCACAACAGTGTTTCAGATGTCACTCACCAGCACATATACGTCTGGACAGCTCACCAACATGTAAGCTATGTGTGGATGCAATAACTGCATACATGTGATAGCTATGCATAGTCAGTCAGGTGTTTGAAACCCTGTACTGGTAGGTGTGTGACACAAACATGCTTAGGTTTTACTCATCCACACCTTCCCTGACATACTTTGTCTCTGTCTGTCCCTCTCACACCCTCTCTGGTGGATGTGGAGATGTACACCTGCTTTGCTTAGGCAGTAGCTTGTGTTTTGTAAGTGATGGTCATGATCAGCTGATGGCCTCTGCACCAGTTGCAGTCCTCCTCTAGCTGAGTGCATGTGGAACAGCTGTGGTAACATTCCCATAGTCAGTTGAATGGAAACACACTCCAATATCTAGGAACATCTTGTTGGTGTTGGCCCTTTGCATTCACTGTGGGCAGGAACTAGATCTGTTTTTTTGTCGGACAGCATCTCAGATGGATT